>NC_138206.1:3365955-3380955 GCF_964194415.1 Vipera berus
AGAGAAGCAACCTGGAATTAAGGAGAAACTTCCTGACAGAACAATTAACCAGTGGAACAACCGGCCTCCAGAAGTTGTGAATGCTCCAACACTGGAGGCTTTTAAGAAGAGGCTGGACAGCCATTTGTCTGAAATGGTATAGGGTTTCCTGCCTGAGCAGGGGGTTGGACTAGATGACCTCCAAGGTCCCTTCCATCTCTGTTATTCTGTTATTCTATGCTCCAAAGCACCTGAAAAAGGCAGGACAAGAAACAATGGATGGAAACTGACCAAAGAGAGAAGCAACCTGGAATTAAGGAGAAACTTCCTGACAGTGAGGACAATTCACCCGTGGAACAGCTTGCCACCAGAAGTTGTGGGTGCTTCATCACTGGAGGCTTTTAAGAAGAGACCGGACAGCTATTTATCCAGAATATATAGGGTCTTCTGCTTAAGCAGGGGGTTGGACTAGAAGACCTCCAAGGTCCCTTCCGACTCTGTTATTCTGTATAGCTATTTTGGGCCCATATTTTGAAGCCAAGCACTTGCTCAGATTTTCCTAATCGGAGAAAAATAATATGGCTTCTGTTAGGAGTTAAATGTGGGGAAATGGGAGGTCATTCACAGCTACAGCTTGGCCACATTATTGCTAAATAATAGCCAACGTGCCAACTCTTGATTTATTGCCAAGGAAATCCTCTCTGATACATTTCAAAAGCAAACTCTCTTTCATCTTGATTGATTGATGCAGGACGGGTAGATATTTTCTGCACAGCATTAGGGCAAATGATTTGTTCAAGGACATTCTATCCCCCAAAGTGGCTATTTCCATGTGAAACACAATTGGCCTTGCTCCCTAGTGGCGTAACAGCTAAATTTGAGATTCAATTAGACTAAATTAGAGCCTTTTTGATCTGTCGGTTAAGATACCGGGCTTGAAACTGGGAGACTGCGAGTTCTAGTCCCGCCTTAGGCTTGAAAGCCGGCTGGGTGGCTTTGGGCCCATCACCAGGAGATGGAAAGTTCTAGTCCTGCATTAGAATAGACTAGACTAGAAAGCCAGCTGGGTGACTTTGGGCCAATCACCAGGAGATGGTGAGTTGTAGTTCCACCTTAGGCTAGAAAGCCAGCTGGGTGACTTTGGGCCAATCACCAGGAGATGGAGAGTTCTAGTCCCGCCTTAGGCATGAAAGCTGGCTGGGTGACTCTGGGCCAATCACCAGGAGACTGTGAGTTCTAGTTCCACCTTAGGATAGAAAGCCAGCTGGGTGACTTTGGGCCAATCACCAGGAGATGGAGAGTTCTAGTCCCGCCTTAGGCATGAAAGCTGTTGTGATTCAGGGTCAGCCTGTGGGTTCGGCAGTTGGGTCGGATGACTCAGAGGAGGAGGAGGGGGGTGTTGAAGAGCTTGCTGAGGGGGTTGAAGATCTTGCTGATGAGAGCCCTCAGCCAGGCCCCTCCCACTTGGTCACCACGGAGACCCAGCTGTGTGAGCCTGACAACGTGGATGAAGATGACCCACAGCTGGCCCTGTTCAAGGACGCCCGACGCAGGAGGCAGTCAACCAGGAGTAAACAGAGGAAGGCAATGGGGCACCTCGGAAGGAGGCAGAGAGAAGCCACGCCCTGAACTGTATAAAAGGGGAATGCGTGGGAGGGCTGGTTTGCTGAAGGCAACCGCTTGATTAGTTCCTGTTTCATAGCTCCTGTTTCATGGTTGGTGTCTTGTTTTGCTCTGTTTTATCTTAATAAATTTGGCAGGCTTAATTCCAGCCTCTTGCCGTTTGTAAAGGGGTTGTCCCTGCCTTTTCTGCAGGGCCGGTAGCAGGCTGGTACAGAACAAAAGCTGGCTGGGTGACTTTGGGCCAATCACCAGGAGACGGTGAGTTCTAGACCCGCCTTAGGCATGAAAGCCAGCTGTGTGACTTTAGGTCAGTCCCTCCCTCTCTGCCCAGCCCACCTCACAGGGTTATTGTTGTGGGGAATATAGAAGGGAGGATTAGACATGTTTCCTGCTTTGAGCTGTCAATTAAAAAAACAGGCAGGATATAAATCAAATCAAATAAATATGCAGGTCCTCAAAGCCCATTATTTGCTATTTTGTTTCATTTACGGTTTAGGTAGTGCTCAACTTACAACCACAACGGAGCCCAAATTTTCGGTTGTTAAGCAAGGCAGTTGTTAAGTGAGTTTTTACCCCATTTTATGACCTTTGGGGACACCGTTGTTAAGCGAATCCCTGCTGTTGTTAACCGAATCATGCAGTCGTTAAGCAAATCTGGCTCCCCCCATGGACTTCGCTTCTCGCAAAAGTTGATCCCAGGATCCCGGGACTGTGCAACCGTCAGAAGTACATGTCAGTTGCCAAGCCTGCGAGTTTTGATCATGTGATCCTAGGGATGGTGCAGTGTAAGTATGAAAACTGGTCATATGTTTTGAGCCCCATTATGGTCGTAATCAAGGACAATATGCCATGCCTTGGCATCTTGCTTGGGGTCTCTCTGACTAGCAATTTCCTGGAACTTCCCTATGAAAATAGGTTTCTGGGGAAAATCCACTCTTTTTAATGGCTGATGGGAATTGCTCATTCATTGTTCATTCATGAAATCTGCAATCTCATTTGAATCTCAGAAATGTTAGTAACATTTAGCCCTGATGGCCCCTGTTTTATCACGAGCCTTGCAATTGGAAATCAAGCCCACACCAGCCACAGATGGGAACTTCCTGTGGGGTTGCCTCTGGACTCAGCTATGAACAGTAAAAATGGCATTACTATTGCGATTCGTCACACAGTCAGACAGAGGATTAGACTGGATTTGACATTTTTATCCCTCCTCTAGGACTTCCCAAGGAGCTGGAACAGGCAGATGTGGAGGCTTGATCCAGAATTCAGAATAACAGAGTGGGAAGGGACCCTGGAGGTCTTCTAGTCCAGCCCCCTGCTCAACCAGGAGACCCGCCTACACCATTTCAGACAAATGGCAGTCCAGTCTCTTCTCAAAAACCTCCAGCGATGGAGCACTCACGATGTCTGAAGGCAAACCGTTTCTTTGATCCTCAGTGTAATGTACGTCCATTTCAGCACAGTCCAGTAAATAATAATAATAATAATAATAATAATAATAATAATAATAATAATAATAATAATAATAATAATAATAATAATAATAATAATAATAATAATAATGTTGGAAGGGAGCTTAGAGGTCATCTAGTCCAACCCCCTGCTCAGGCAGGAAACCCTGTACCATTTCAGACAAATGGCTGTCCAGTCTCTTGTTAAAAACTTCCAATGTTGCAGCATTCAGAACTTCTGGAGGCAGGTGGTTTCACTGGTTAATTGTTCTAACTGTTAGGAAGTTTCTCCTTAGTTCCAGGTTGCTTCTCTCCTTGACTTGTTTCCATCCGTTGCTTCTTGTCCTGCCTTCAGGTGCTTTGGAGAAGAGCTTGACTCCCTCTTCTTTGGGGCAGCCCCTGAGAGATTGGAAGCCTGCTATCATGTCACCCCTGGTCCTTCTCTTCATTAAACTAGACATCCCCAATTCCAGCAACCGTTCCTTATATTTTTTAGCCTCCAGTCCCCCGATCCTCTTGGTTGCTCTTCTCTGCCCTCTTTCCAGAGTCCCAACATCTTTTTTACATCGTGGAGACCAAAACTGGATGGTTTTAAACTTGTTGTTGTGGGATGTCAGCTGTTCCAAGTCAAGTTGCCTTTTGCAAAGGCGATTTTGAAACAATGAATGAAAAACAAGAAGCAATCGATGGAAAGTATTCAAGGAGAGAAGCAAGCTGGAATTAAGGAGAAACTTCCTGGCAGTGAGGACAATCAACCAGTGGAACAGCTTGCCACCAGAAGTTGGGGGTGCTCCATCACTGGAGGTTTTCAAGAAGAAACTGGACAGTCATTTGTCTGAAAAGGTAATGTTTGAGCAGGGGGCTGGATTAGAAGACCCCCAAGGTGCCTTCCGAGTGTGTTATTCTGTTTACAATTCTGTTGTTATTACTTAGCACAAAGAGATTTAACCTAGAACTAAGGAGGAATTTCCTGACAGTGAGAACAATTAACTTGCCTTCAGAAGTCCTGGGTTCTCCATCAATGGAGGTTTTTAAGAAGAGACTGGACAGCCATTTGTCTCAAATCATATAGGGTCTCCTGCTTGACCAAGGGGTTAGACTAGAAGACCTCCAAGGTCCCTTCCAGCCCTATTCTGATTGAACCTTGGTCAATGCCAGTGGGTGTTCAAGGGATGCTCCAGATGTTTTGAGATTGCACCCAACCACTTATCATTATTGGTTCTGCCTGCGAAGTCCGCAAGTCATGAAGGGGCCAAAGTTTCCCCCATGCTGGCTGAGGAATTCTTGGCAACTCATGAAGGAGCCAAGGTTGCCTAACCCTGGTATAGGGTTTTCCTGCTTGAGCAATGGGTTGGACTAGACTAGAAGACCTCCAAGGTCCCTTGCGACTCTGTTGTTCTGTTATTGAAAAGGCAAATCCTGATTTCGTCTTTATTTGCAGCAAATATTTCCACAGTTCAGCAAACATAGTCTCCCAAATGGCAGTGTTGACAAATGGCTATTCAGGGGCAGGAGAAACGGAGAGATCTGGGGAACGTTTCCTGCTGAGCTGTCAGCAGCAAAATCCCGGATCCTGTACTTAAGTATGCCATGCGTGAAGCTGAGTCGTGTGCCGACCAGCTCTGCTTTTAATTGGCAGTCCTCAACTTACGACCATAATTCAACCTAAAATTTCCATTGCTGAGCGAGACCGTAGTGAAGGGAGTTGGGCCTCATTTTACGATGGTTTTGCCACCGTTGTTAAGTGATGGAATCAGTCTTTACGAATTGTGATCGTGATGGGCAGACTCCTTGACGGACGTAACGTGAGGGCTACATGTAAATACTCTCCTAACTGAATGTTGAGTTGAGTCTGCATCAAGTTTCTAGTCCTTGTGATTTTGGAAGATACGCAGAAAGCACCAAGCTGGTGTT
The DNA here is from genome assembly GCF_964194415.1 of Vipera berus. Classification (NCBI taxonomy): domain Eukaryota; kingdom Metazoa; phylum Chordata; class Lepidosauria; order Squamata; family Viperidae; genus Vipera; species Vipera berus. Next base: position 3,370,923 of record NC_138206.1, read on the forward strand.
CTATCTGGTTTCTCCCACCGAGACAGTACAATTAAATATACTGGAGGATATATTTAATGTAAATTTAAATATAAATAAATTTAAATATAAATAAATATTCATTTCATATCTTGTTGTTTAAGGGTGAATCTGATTTCCACTTCCTCACCACAAAACATCTGGGGGAACATCTGGTTTAACTTTCTTCCCCAAGATTCTTCATGTTCTGCAAGTGCAAAACACAATTGTGTTTTGTCTGCAGTTCATGGGTGACAAACTGTAGTGACACAGCACTAAGACAACGCACAACAATCTAACATCAGGCAGCCATTAGGACACAGTTCGCAGTGTTGAAAACTTATCACCTGTGATCGTGCGACACATCGCAACGCGCCCACCTTACATAAAACTAACCATAGTTAATACCACCAAATTTGTTGTGTGTGAAGGTAATTCATACACATTGTGAACGTCTTCGAATGTACAGGTAGTCCTCGGCTTACGACCACAACTGAACCCCAAATTTCCATTGCTAAGCAAGAGGGTCATTAAGTGAGTTTTGCCCGACAGCTGTCAAGCGAATTATAGCAGTTTTAAGTTCACAACATGATTGTTAAGCGAATCTGGCTTCCCCCATTGACTTTGCTTGTCAGAAGGTCGCAAAAAGGGATCACGTGACCACCACCCCCCCGGGATGCTGCGACCGTCATAAATATGAGTCCATTGCCCAAGCGTCTGAATTTTGATCAAATGACCAACGGGGATGCTGCAACGGTCGTCAGTGTGGAAAACCATCGTAAGTCGTTTTTTTTTCATTAACGTTTTAACTTTGAACGGTCGCTAAATGAATTGTTGTAAATCGAGGACTACCTGTACCATGTTAAAAAATACCCTGATTAAAATCAGATTAAATTCTGACTCTCAAGCGAGTTAAGAAGCAGTTGTTAAGAGCACTAGCTGTAACTTAAAATATAACAAAATGCATTCACTCTTTAAAATTAATAATCCTCGACTTAACAACGCTTCACCTAGTGACTGTTTGAAGTTACAACGGCACTGACAAAAGTGACTTACGACTGTGTTTCACACTTATGACCGTTGCAGCATCCCCGTTGCAGAATTCAGAGGCTTGGCAACTGAGTCACGTTTAGGACTGTCACAGTGCCCTGGGATCTCATGATCACGTTTTCCGACCGTCTGACAAGCAAATTCGATGGGGGAAGCCAGATTCACTTAACAACCGTGTTCCTAACTTAACATCTGCAGTGATTCACTTAACAACTGGGGCAAGAAAGGTCGTAAAATGGGACAAAACTCACTTAACAAATGTCTCACTTAGCGACAAGGTCTTCCTTATAAAGCTTGACTTCCCAGCAGAATCCCAGCCAGAGGAATGAGATTAAATTGGGGGGGGAACCCCAAAGACACACCCACAAACACCTCCGCATACACACTCACACAACACACTCTTATTTCTTTCTTGGAGTTTGTTTGTTTGTTTGTTGTTGGTTTTTTTGCACACCGTTCGAATTGTGGAAGCATTTCCCCCAAATTTGAAATCGTGCATTATTGAGTGATTTTTTTTCCTTCTTCTTCTACTTCTTCTTGAATTTGATTTGAAGATCCAGGTCGGGAATAAAATTGCACTTGGAGGCTTTATCTGCTGCAACGGGTGTAGTCTTGCATTTGACCTGAGAAAATATTTGGACAAGGATCTGCAGAGATGTTGTCATCCCTGGTTAAGTAACTTTACTCGTCTTGTAAAAACAGGCTCCAGCCACGGAGATATCAGCAGCTTTGGTATTTGATATCCGTTAGCAAAAACAAACGGATGAAATGTTTCCCTCAAATATTGCATGGATTCAAACTTTTTGCAAGGAGAGACTTGCCTTCTGGAACCAACTCACATTGGGGTTTTTTCACCGATGTCGAAATATGGAAAGGAAGAGGGAAAGGATATGAACAAGATTCCAGAAGGCGGGGTTTCCCCCTCCACCCACCCAACATTAAGCAAAAATCAAGAATTTGATTTTTAAAAGGAGAACATCAGGTTTTATAAAATAAGGAGAAATTTCCTGACGGTGAGAATTATTAACCAGTGGAACAACTTGCCTCAAGAAGTTGTGGGTGTTCCATCACTGGAGGCTTTTAAGTAGAGACTGGAGAGGCATTTGTCTGAAATGGTATGGGGTCTCCTGCTTGAGCAGGAGGTTGGACTAGATGACCTCCAAGGTCCCTTCCAACTCTGTTACTCTGTTAGTCAAAGAAAGAGAAGGATTAGGGGGACATAATAACAGTCTTCCAGTATCTCAGGGGTTGCCCCAAAGAAGGGGGAGTCAAGCTATCATCCGAAGCACCTGAAGAAGGCAGGAGAAAAAGCGACGGATGGAAACTAGTCAAGGAGAGACGCAACCTAGAACTAAGGAGGAATTTCCAGACCGTTAGAACAATTAACCAGTGGAACAGCTTGCCACCAGAAGTTGTGAATGCTTCAACACTGGAGGTTTTTAAGAAGAGACTGGACAGCCATTTGTCAGAAATGGTATGGGGGCTCCTGCCTGAGTGGGGGGGGGGGGCGGGGTTGGACTAGATGACCTCCAAGGTCCCTTCCAGCTCTGTCATTCTAAGCCTAAACTCAAACTGACAGGAGGGAAGTTCAAAAGTCATGTTGGAAAGGCTGAGTTCACAGAAAGAGGGGTGGAAGCTTGGAAACAGCTTCCAATGGAGGTACTGGGTCCATCCTCAGCAAATGAATGTAAAGATGCTTGGGATAGACACCTGTCCGCCATCTGACAAAAATTAATTCATTAAATAAAGAAATGAAATTAAAAAAAACCCACAATAGTAAAATTTGCTTTCTTTTGCCCCAGTCTTTCTATTTCTACAGGTAGCCCTCGACTTACAACAGTTGGTTTAGTGACCGTTCAAAGTTACAGCGGCATTGAAAAAAGGGCCCAAAGTCACCCAGCCAGCTTTTGGGCCCAAGGCGGGACTAGAACTCACCGCCTCCTGGTGATTGGCCCAAAGTCACCCAACTGGCTTTCATGCCTGAGGTGAGACTAGAACTCACCGTCTCCTGGTGATTGGCCCAAAGTCACCCAGATGGCTTTTATACCTAAGGCAGAACTAGAACTCACCGTCTCCTGGTGCTTGTTCCAAAGTCACCCAGCTGGCTTTCATGCCTAAGGCAGGACTAGAACTCACAGTCTCCTGGTGATTGGCCCAAAGTCACCCAGCCGGCTTTTGTGCCTAAGGTGACACTAGAACTCACCATCTCCTAGTTTCTAATCTGGTGCCTTAACCACTAAACCAAACTGGTTTTGTTGCAATAATACGCAGTAAGCTTTGAAACGTTAACATTGATTATGGCCAATTCAATACATTCTTTGGCTACTCTCAATATATCCTAAGCAATATGTTTTCGTTTTCTGTACAGGTCATCCTCAGTTTATGACTGGTCACATAGCAACTGTTCAAAGTTCTGAAAAAAAATTCAAAGGCGTATTTCGAATCCGGTTCCGAAGTTCCGATGACTCTCCCCCACCCCTAGCAATCATGTGATCAGATTTCAGGTGCTTGGCATCTGGCCCATTTATGGCCATTTGCAGGATCCCGTGACATTTTGGCCCAAACTGCATATTTACTTCTGCTTTTCTGCAAAAAAACAATGACCCATAGAGAATCATGGCTTTGCTCAATGACTGACTGTGGCATTTGCTTCACAACTGCTGCAGAAAAGGTGGTAAAATCAGGTCGGTCACGTGGGTGACTCGCTTTACGACGGTCACTGTCATAAGAGGAGGACTACCTGAAATGGGGCAAACGTTTCCTCTTCATTTCCTCATTGGCTCTATGGGAGAAAACTGGGTGCTTTTAAAGCCGGGAAGGGGGGGGGGGAAATGTGTTTTTCCTCCTTGGCTGAGGTTAAAAACACTTCTCTTTCTGACCACAGCGTTAATTCTCCTGATTGCTCTTAAAAAAAAAGATTTAATCCTCTATTTGCTTCTTTATTTATTTATTTATTTTTCTCTCTGAAAAGGCAACTGTCTATATCAACAGAAGCAGGTAGGATAGCGTTAATGTTAAATAATGAAGCGCAGGACGTATTTCCTGGGAATCAAACGGAACGGGTTCCAGCCAAGATGAAAGCAGAACTTGGGCCTTTTGAGAATTGAGAATTTGGGGGAAATGGAAGATCTGTCATCAGCATCTCAAGAGGAAGCAAACTTCATTGGAGGAGTTGTCAGATCAGCAAAAAAAAGGCAGATCAAAATGAAGACGACTTCAGGGCTGGTACAGAAATAGGTTTCTCCGTTAGGATGTCCCACATAGTCCCAAAGGTGCTTTTTCCAGAGAAAAACTGGATTTCGGTTTTTCCTTGAAGACGTTTCGCTTCTCATCCAAGAAGCTTCCTCGGTTCTAACCGAATGGTGGAGGATGGAAGGATTTATACTCCATGCAGTCATCTGGTCGTTAGTACTCTTTCTGAGAGTCGTTGAGACCACCTGGGGTCACCTGAATAGTGTAAATGGGTGTGGAACTTTCTTGGAACTGCTGAAAGGACTGGGTTGTAAAACAGGAGGTATGTGGGGGTGTCATATCGCTCCCCCTCTGTTAAGAGAGGGCTGTTCGGTCTTAATGTAAATGGCCTCTTTGACCCCTCTTTCAAACCAGCGGTCCTCTCTCTCCAGAATGTGGACTTCAGATCCAAGTGGTGGGATTCAGCCGGTTCGCACTGGTTCGGAAGAACCGGTAGCTAATTTATTGTTGACTTCAGCAAACCAACTGAAGCTCTAGCGTTTTTTTGCAAGGCCCACAATGGGTAGCCGGAAGTACATGGATGCCACTTCCGGAAGTCCATTCTGAGCCTCGGAGGCCCAGAGGAGGCCTCCCAGGCCAAGAACAGCCCACTGGAAGTGAGTGGACACCACTTCCGGAAGTCCGTTCCGGGCCTAGGAGGCCCAGGGGAGGCCTCCCAGGCCCAGAACGGCCCACCAGAAGTGAATGGACACTGCTTCCAGTGGCACAGTCTGAGCCTCAGAGGCCTGGGGGAGGCTTCCAAGACCCAGAATGGCCCACTGGAAGTGCATGGACGCGGTTTCTGGTGGGTCATTCTGAGCCTCAGAGGGCCTGGGGGAGGCCTCCCAGGCCAAGAACAGCCCACTGGAAGTGAGTGGACACCACTTCCAGAAGTCCGTTCTGGGCCTAGGAGGCCCAGGGGAGGCCTCCCAGGCCCAGAACAGACCACCGGAAGTGAGTAGACGCTGCTTCCGGAAGTCTGTTCTGGCCCTCGGAGGTCCGGGGGAGACTTGTAAGGCCCAGAATGGCCCACGGGAAGTGTGTGGATGCCCCCTCAGAGGCCCAGGCCCAAAATGGACTTCCAGAAGCAGCGTCCACACAGAGAACTGGTTGTTCACGTATTTGAATCCCATCACTGAAGTGGCCTCAATGACTCTGAGAGAGAGAGAGCTAACGATCAGATGACCGCAAGGAGTATCAATCCTTCGATTCCCCACCATTCAGCCAGAACTGAAGAAGCTTCTGGGGTGAGAAGCAAAACCTCTTCAAGGAAAAATCTTCAAAGAAACCATGACCTCTGGATGACGGAGAAGCTCCATAGACAGATGTCCACAAAGGGTTTTAAAAAAGAAAGAAAGAAAGAAAAGAAATCAAGATGGATGCTGCATCACCATCTTAACTTTTTGATCTCCTTGAAGATGACCCCGGACCACCAAAAATATTTGGGAGAAGGCTGGCACAGGGTTCCCCGGCGACACATCCGACACTCAATTTGAGCCTCCCGATTGTATCCTTCTACAGAAATAGGAATCACTTTCTATAAAATATACCTTTAAAAGTAATGGGTAGTTTTTATAACCTACTTATAACCACTGGCAACTGACTCGTACTTATGACCGCTGCAGCGTCTCGAGGTCACGCGATCCCCTTTTGCGACCTTCTGACAAGCAAAGTCAATGGGGGAAACGGGATTCACTTAACAACCGTGCTGCTAACTTAACCACTTCAGGGATTCACTTAACGACGGCGGCAAGAAAAGTTGTAAAATGGGGCTAAAACTTGCTTAGCCACAGAAATGTTGGGCTCCGTTTTGGTCGTACGACTGAGGACAGTCTGTACATAGTCAATCTCCCTTGACCTGGATCCCGATTTTTCTGAGCCAGAAAAGGGTCAAGGAGACCTGGGTGTCAACGAGGAGATGAATCATTGTGGTTCACATCCTGCTCCGCTGTTGTAAGTCAAGGTCTTGTGGCTGACGTGGACGCTTGCTCTCAGGTCCAAAGTCAACACAAAACTCTCGTTTTCAAAAAGAATTGAGAAATGCTCTCTTTGTCTCCAGCTGGCTTCCCAAACAGGACTTTGATCCGTCAGGTCATTTAAAAAAAATAAAAAAAAATTCTTTAGCTTTAAGCTGGGATGAAGCTTCGGTTTCAGATAAGGAAGATCGGAGAGAGAAAGAAATTCAACGTTCCCGTATTTCCTCTTGGGCAGGCCAAAGAAGTTGACCGAGGTGTTTGTGTAGAGACAACAAAAAGATGTTTGAAGGTCTTTACTTTAGCTCAGGGGTCTTCAAACTTGGCCCCTTCATGGCTTGTGGACTTCAACTCCCAGAATTCCTCAGCCAGCATGGGGGAACTATGGCCCCTTCATGACTTGTGGACTTCAACTCCCAGAATTCCTCAGTCAGCATGGCTCAGCTTGGAAACCTCTCCCTTTCCCCTCAGCAGGAATTCTGGGAGTTGAAGTCCATGAGTCATAAAAGAGCTCAGTGGGTTAGAACGCTGAGCTTGTCGATCAGAAGGTTGGCAGTTTGGCGGGTCAAATCCTGAAGTGCCGCGTAACAGAGTGAGCGCCTGTTACTCGTCCCAGCTTCTGCCAACCTAGTAGTTTGAAAGCACGTAAAAATGCAAGTAGAAAAATAGGGACCACTCCGGTGGGAAGGTAACAGCGTTCCGTGCGCCTTTGGCATCTAGTCATGCCAGCCACATGACCAAGGAGATGTCCTCGGACAAGCACTGGCTCTTCGGCTTTGAAACGGAGATGAGCACCGGCCCCTAGAGTCGGAAACGACTAGCACGCATGTGCGGGGGAACCTTTACCTTTACCTTTACCTTTTACTTTAGCTCATCTGGCACCCTTCCCAAGCCAGTTTGGTTTAATGATTAAGGTGCTGGCTTAGAATCCAGGAGACGGTGAGTTCTAGTCCTGCCTTAGGCAGGAAAGCCAAGTGAGTGACTTTGGGCCCATCACCAGGAGACTGTGAGTTCTTCTCCCGCCTTAGACATGAAAACTGGCTTTTGGGCCAGTCTCTCTCTCTCTCTCAACCCAACCCACCTCACAGGGCTGTTGTTGTGAGAAAAATCAGAGGGGGAAGGAGTGTTAGGTATGATCCCTATCTTAATTAACTTATAAAGTAATAGAGGTGGAATAGGAAATCTAATAAATAAATGAAGCAAGGAGGACCACCAAGATGGGGGTGCTTCTGGATTTACCACTTCAGCTAGCTCAACAGGTAAAGTCCATGAAGATCTGTCCCTACTGTGGTTCTTCAAGTCTCTGTGAAGATCTATTTCTAACCTGGTTCTTTAAGACCATGAAGATCTGTTCCTAGCTTGGTCCTTCAAGTCTCTGTGAAGACCAACGTATTTTCATATATGGTGGACTTGTAAAAAGGTTAAAGCTTTTTGGATTAAAATTTGGTGGAATATGCAAAAAATATTCAAGAAAAGGATAAAGTTTTGTCCGCAATTGTTTTTACTGGGCATTATTACAGATACTACTGTTGTGGACACTAAGTTGATGTTGAATTTAATTACGGCAGCGAGACTTTTAGTAGCGCAATATTGGAAGAAGGAAGAACTGCCGACTATAGAAGAATGGACTTTAAAAGTTTCTAATTTGGCGGAAATGGCAAAGATTTCAGCGTACTTGAAAGACCAGTCGCAACAGAGATATATTGTGGAGTGGAGAAGATGGATTGATTACATCCAGAATAAATATGGGACTAAAAAGTTTCACCTAGCATTTGAATAAGTATTGGATTTATGTGATATATAAATTACTTGTAGTTATTTTAATAAGAGTTAAAGTGCGATAGAACTTAATATTTTATTGTTGTTTGCATATGGTAGATTATGATTGTTTGTATTTTTATACCCTGTATTTAGCTCTGAGAAGTCGGGGAGGGGGGAGGGGGAGGGGAGGGAAGAGTTGGGGAGGTTTGGGGAGAGGGGAGGGGGTTGGGAGGGGTTTTGTCTTTTAAAAAATGTACTGTAAAACTTTTCAATAAAAAAAAGTCTCTGTGAAGATCTATTCTTAACCTGGTCCTTCAAGTCTCTGTGAAGATCTGTTCCTAACATGGTACTTCAAGACCATGAAGATCTGTCCCTAGCTTGGTCCTTCAGGTCTCTGTGAAGATCTATTCCTAACATGGTACTTCAAGACCATGAAGATCTGTCCCTAGCTTGGTCCTTCAAGTCTCTGTGAAGATCTATTCCTAACATGGTACTTCAAGACCATGAAGATCTGTCCCTAGCTTGGTCCTTCAAGTCTCTGTGAAGATCTATTCCTAACATGGTACTTCAAGACCATGAAGATCTGTCCCTAGCTTGGTCCTTCAAGTCTCTGTGAAGATCTATTCCTAACATGGTACTTCAAGACCATGAAGATCTGTCCCTAGCTTGGTCCTTCAAGTCTCTGTGAAGATCTATTCCTAACATGGTACTTCAAGACCATGAAGATCTGTCCCTAGCTTGGTCCTTCAAGTCTCTGTGAAGATCTATTCCTAACATGGTACTTCAAGACCATGAAGATCTGTCCCTAGCTTGGTCCTTCAAGTCTCTGTGAAGATCTATTCCTAACCTGGTTCTTCAAGTCTCTGTGAAGATCTGGGTTGGTTGGTTTGAAGATCCAGTTTTCCTTGCCCGCCCACAGCAAGAAATAAATAAAAGTTGTGTTATGTAAAAAGCTTCAGATGATGATTTTGGAACGGAGGAACTTGGTAAAATTAAGAATGAACTGATGGGCGATCAGACACAGATCATCAGCTAATGTGTTATGGAATTCCTTGCTAAGTGTTGCGAGCAAGAAAAGTTAAATATATTAAATATATTCAGGAACAGAGGGAGGAAAAAAAATAGAATTTGGGTTCCCAGTTATTCATGTCACTGTTGTCCCAAAGGTGCATTTTCAAAAGCCAACTGGACTTTCTTTGTTTTTTTTCCTTGAAGAGGTTTCACTTCTTATCCAAGAAGCTTCTTCGGTTCTGGCTGAACGGTGGATGAGGGAAGGATTCAGTCAGAACTGAAGAAGCTTCTTGGATGAGAAGCGAAACCTCTTCAAGGAAAAAAGCAAGGAAAAGTCCAGTTGATTTTTGGAAAAGCACCTGTGGGACTCAGCTTGCAACATTTGATTATTGATCTTTTGAATTTACAATGGTACGGGGGAAAAAGGGACTTACTACCATTTTTCACACTTAGGACTGTTGCAGCATCCCTGTGGTCATGTGATCAAAATTTGGACGCTTGGCAGCTGGCTCGTACTTATGACGGTTGCAGTGTCCCGGGGTTACTTGATCCCCTTTTGCGACCTTCTGACAAGCAAAGTCAATGGGGAAAGCCGGATTCACTTAACAACCGGGTTAATGACTTCACAGCTTGCAGCAGTTCGCTTAGCAATGTTGGCAAGGCAGGTTGTAAAATGGGGCAAAACTTACTTAACAACTGTCTCGCTTACCAACAGAAATTTGGGGCTCAATTGTGTGGTCGTAAGTGGAGGTGAGATGGACTTTGGATCGCGGCCACTACGTTCTTCCATATCTTTTGTCTGTTCTTCAACATTATCTGTGCTGCAGAAAAGCAAAAAACAAAAAACAAAAAAGCAGAAATAAAGAGGCTGGATCCAAACTTTTCTCCAGGAATCCAGTCAAGAGTGGATCATCAGAGCTTGTTCCAGCTGACCCTGGATATGGAGATCTTCCTTGGGCTGTATTAGCCAAGCCATCCCTTGACCTCCATTTTCCTGACTAGTCATGAGA
>NC_138206.1:3383455-3553455 GCF_964194415.1 Vipera berus
TTTAGCAGCACTTTCCCCCTTGAAATGAGGTCCTTCCCGTGCTCCACAGAGTCTGCATTCACACAACTAGCTTAGCAAAAAAATGCAGGCTGCATTCATACATGTGAATCTTCCTTAGTGTCAGCTTGGTTTATTTTTTGCAATTTAATGTGTGCAAACCTAGCTTGTATTTTAGTTTCACTCAGTACATTGTGCAAATCCAGATAAATCACTATTCATTCTCCTTGTTTGTTAACCACAATTGGGGCCCAGCAACTTGATCATTAAATGAAGAGTTTGTTAAGTAAAACTATGACTGTGCTTATGATCTTACTTCAGCCTTTCTCTCCTTTGTTGTTGTTGTTAGCTGCGAAGTCGTGTCCGACCCATCGCGACCCTATGGACAACATTCCTCCAGGCCTTCCTGTCTTCTACCATCTTCTGGAGTCCATTTAAGCTCACGCCTACTGCTTCAGTGACTCCATCTAGCCACCTCATTCTCTGTCGTCCCCTTCTTCTATTGCCCTCGATCTTTCCCAGCATTAGGCTCTTCTCCAGTGACTCCTTCCTTCTCATTAGGTGGCCAAAGTATTTGAGTTTTAGCTTCAGGATCTGGCCTTCTAAAGAGCAGTCAGGATTGATCTCCTCTAGGACTGACCGGTTTGATCGCCTTGCAGTCCAAGGGACTCGCAGGAGTCTTCTCCAGCACCATAGTTCAAAGGCCTCAATTCTTTGGCGCTCAGCCTTTCTTATGGTCCAACTTTCACTGCCATACATTGCAACTGGGAAGACCATAGCCTTGACTATACGCACTTTTGTTGACAGGGTGATGTCTCTGCTTTTTAGTGTGCTGTCTAGATTTGCCATGGCTTTCCTCCCCAGGAGCAAGCGTCTTTTAATTTCTTGGCTACAGTCCCCATCTGCAGTGATCTTGGAGCCCAGGAAAACAAAATCTGTCACTACCTCCATTTCTTCCCCATCTATTTGCCAGGAATTGAGAGAGCCAGATGCCATGATCTTGGTTTTCTTAATGTTAAGTTTCAACCCAAGTTTTGCACTCTCCTTCTTCACCCGCAACAAGAGGCTCTTTAGTTCTTCTTCACTTTCTGCCATTAGAGTGGTATCATCTGCGTATCTTAGGTTGTTGATATTTCTTCCGGCAATCTTAATTCCAACTTTTGATTCATCTAGCCCTGCCTTTCTCATGATGTGCTCTGCATATAAGTTAAATAGGCAGGGCGACAGTATACAGCCTTGCCGGACTCCTTTCCCAATTTTGAACCAATCAGTGGTTCCATGTCCAGTTCTCACTGTTGCTTCTTGACCCGCATATAGGTTTCTCAAGAGACAAATAAGATGGTCTGGTACTCCCATCTCTTTAAGAACTTGCCACAGTTTGTTATGATCCACACAATCAAAGGCTTTAGCATAGTCAATGAAGCAGAAGTAGATGTTTTTCTGGAACTCCCTAGCTTTCTCCATGATCCAGCGTATGTTGGCAATTTGATCTCTAGTTCCTCTGCCTCTTCGAAATCCTGCCTGTACTTCTGGTAGTTCTCGATCCACATACTGCTGAAGTCTAGCTTGTAGGATTTTAAGCATGACTTTACTAGCATGAGAAATGAGTGCAATGGTGCGATAGTTTGAACATTCTTTGGCACTGCCTTTCTTTGGAATTGGAATGTAAACTGATCTTTTCCAATCCTGTGGCCACTGTTGAGTTTTCCAAATTTGCTGGCAAATTGAGTGTAGCACTTTTACTGCACTGTCTTTTAAGATTTTGAATAGCTCAGCTGGAATACTGTCACCTCCACTAGCTTTGTTGTTGCTCAGCTTTTCTAAGGCCCACTTCACTTCACATTCTAGGATGTCTGGCTCGAGGTCAGTGACTTCTCTCCTTTACAGACCTGCAAAGGTCATAAATATGAAGATTGGTCATAAAGTTATTTTTTCATCACCGTTGTAACTGCAAACAGTCGCTAAATGAGGCAGTTGGTAAAGGACTCCCTGTAAACTAGTATGTTGTGTGAAAACACTATTCCTGTACTATTTCATTTACGGTAGTTCTTCTCTGATGTTTCCGCAAAAATAGGAAAAACATTACTCTGAATTGCATTTGGTTTCTATTCTTGGATGTGATCATGTATATTACTATTTTTATATAGGACATCCAGAGAGTATTGAGCATAAAGCAGACTAATAAGGTTGTGGGATGTAATGGTTGGATTCACACAAGCAGCAGTTATCCTGGTTACTGAATTAACCTGCTTTCTGGGTTCTCTCCGCACAAACAGGCTGAACCTCACATGTTAAGCTCTTAGTTTTAATAATGGATCTGTTTAGGCACATACCGTAATGTGTCAGAATAGTAAGCACATTTAGTCCTTGACTTACGTCCACAACTGAGCCCCAAATTTCTGTTGCTAAATGAGACAGTTGTTCAGTGACTGTTGCCCCATTTTACGGCCTTTTCTTGCCACACGAAGCGAATCACTGCAGTCGTTTCGTTAGTCACACGCCGCTTCAGTGAATCTGGTTTTGACTTTGCTTGTCAGAAGGTCGCAAAAGGGGACACGGTGACTGTCATAAGTGTGAGTCAGTTGCCAAGCGTCGGAATTCTGATCACGCGACCGCAGGGATGTTGCAACAGTCATAAGTGTGAAAAACGGTGCTAAGTCAATTTTTTCAGTGCCATCGTATCTTTGAACGGTCACGAAATAAACGGTTGTAAGTCGAGGATTAAAGGTAAAGGTAAAGGTTCCCCCGCACATGCCTGCTAGTCGTTTCCAACTCTAGGGGCCGGTGCTCATCTCCGTTTCAAAGCTGAAGAGCCAGCGCTTGTCCGAGGACGTCTCCGTGGTCATGTGGCCGGCATGACTAGACGCCAAAGGCGCACGGAACGCTGTTACCTTCCCACCGTAGTGGTCCCTATTTTTCTACTTGCATTTTTACGTGCTTTCGAACTGCTAGGTTGGCAGAAGCTGGGACGAGTAACAGGCGCTCACTCTGTTACGCGGCACTTCGGGATTCGACCCGCCAAACTGCCGACCTTCTGATCGACGAGCTCAGCGTCCTAACCCACTGAGCCACCGCGTCCCATTAAGTCGAGGATTACCTGTACAATATTTTTTTTAAAAAAAACACACACACCCTAATTAAAATCAGATTAAATCACCAAGCCTCAAGGGGTTACCCCAAGATAAGGCCACGGGCTGTTTCCTACATCTGGGCTGCATTCCTTTAGAGAAGTACCAGGAATTCGGATTGCAGAAGTGAAACAGGAGCAGCTGTTTTGGGGGGGTGGGGGAAACCCGGGTTGGCTGCTTCCAACTGGCCAAGATGGTTGAAGCTGCTGAGAAATCACAGATAAGGGAACCGAGTCCTTTTGCTTGTGGTGCGTGACCCCCAGGAGCCCTCTGGATCCAGCTGCAGCTCCGGGAGTTTGGCAAACCGCTTTTCTCTTTTACAAGCAAGTCTCCCGAGTTTCCTCAAACTCTTTACGAGCTGGGGATGTTGAGTGCGAACGGTTTCCTTCTGCAACGGACAGTTGAGGCTGACTTAATTCCTCCCTCCTTCGTTTCTTCCTTTCTCTTGCGCCAGTCTCCTCCTTTCCTTTCTCCTTCCATTCTTCCATTTCCATCCCCTCCCCCTCTCCCCTCCTCCTTCCTCCCTTTCTTCTTCTCTTTTCTTCCTCCCTCCCTTTCTCTATATTTTTTATCTCTCTCACCCCTCCCATCCATTTCTCCCCTTCTTTTCCCCTCTTCCTCCCTCCTTTCCTATTTCCTTCCTCTCATCCCCATCCTCTCCCCTCTCTCTCCTTCCTTCCTTCCTTCCTTCCTTCCTTCCTTCCTTCCTGCCTGCCTGCCTGCCTGCCTACAGAGGACTTGGCAGTCCCATCATCCCCAGCAAGAAAGACCCTGTTGTTGGGCTGGGAGATATAGAACCCAAACCAAGTTGAATAAGTCTTTTCTGACCTAGGTCTGACTTGACATTCTCTTCCTTCCTTCCTTCCTTCCTTCCTTCCTTCCTTCCTTCCTTCATATGTTCTTTTATGGCATAGATTTTAGGATAATAATAATAAAGTTTGAAGGGACCTTGGAGGTCATCTAGTCCAACCCCCTGCTCGGGCAGGAGACCCTAGACCATTTCAGGCAAATGGCTGTCCAATCTCTTCTTAAAAACTTCCAGTGTTGGAGCATTCACAGCTTCTGGAGGCAAGGAGTTCCACCGGTTAATTGTTCCAACTGTCAGGGAAGTTTCTCCTCAGTTCTAGGTTGCTTCTCTCCTTGGTTAGTTTCCATCCGTTGCTTCTTCCACCATTAGAGAATCATTCTTATACTGTACGTTCTTATTATGTTCTTAATTTTTTAATGTACGTATTTGTTCTATATTTCATTAATACGTGATGCATACAGTCTTGTTCCACCCATTTTACATGCAGGGTGACCACGTTCAGTGGTAGGATGACCCAGTGTTCTTATACTTTCTAGTTTTTCTAAACTTATTTTCACGTATTCTTGCCTTTAATTTTGCTTTTTCTTTGCTGCCACCTTGTGGTGAATCTGGTCTCTAAAGGCTCTGAAACTCTGAATTTTATAGCGGATTTATGTCGCAAAAATGCTGGTTGCTTCCTTAATCCTTCCCCTTAACCTCTTTGGTGAGACTGTTATGTGAGGACCCAGCTTCCAGGAGAAGACTCTCATGCTGGAAAAAATGGAAGGAAAGAGAAGGAGAGACACAGCAGCAAGGAATTGGGACTGAGTAACAGTGGTGGTGAGGCAGCTTTGGAAAGACCAAGTTGAGGGCAGAATAACAGAGTTGGGACCTTGGAGGTCTTCTAGTCCAACCCTATACCATCCCAAACAAATGGCTGACCAATCTCTTCTTGAAAACTTCCAGTGTTGGAGCACCTACAACTTCTGGAGGCAAGCTGTTCCGCTGGTTTATTGTTCTCGATGTCAGGAAATTCCTCCTTAATTCTAGATTGCTTCTCTCCTTGATGAGTTTCCATCCGTTGCTTCTTGCCCTGCCTTCTGGTGCTTTGGAGGGTCTTCATGGGGGCTTGAGGGACAAGGTTGGAGACAAACCTTCACGGAGAAAAATCTACCTATGCAATTGCTAAGAGTTGACACCAATTTGATGGCCCCACCATTATATTTTAGATGACTGACAGAGTGCAGATAGAATATAGGGCAGGGGTCTTCAAATTTGGCCCTTTTATGACTTGTGGACTTCAACTCCCAGAATTCCTGGCTGAGGAATTCTGGGAGTTGAAGTCCACAAGTCATAAAAGGGCCAAGCTTGAAGACCCCTGGTGTAGGGTGAAAACAGTAACAACAAACTATTAAAATTGCTCAAACTGGAATAAAAGAATCCCCCAGATCAGTTCCACACCATTTAAACAAAAATCAAATCAGGTCACAATCCTTAAAACGTGAACAATATGATCGTAGAACGAACAGAAGATTAACACGTCTTTTAAGACAAAAGAAGAACAAGTTTCTCTTCCGTCTAAAATCGCAAAATTAAAATGGTCTTGGAGTTCTTGTCCAATCTTGTGTCTTGGTTAGGAACCCAGCACGAGTATAACATTCGTCCTAAAATTCTGTTTAAACTCTTTATTTAAATCTGTCAGTAAATCTGTAAAAACTCCACCAATTTCACCTTTAAAAAAAAACACAAGTACAATCCATCTAATTTGTTCAAAACAGATGAGATTTTAATTTGGGGTTTCTTTTTGCAAAATTGTCAGGTATTTATTCTACAGGGCCATTAATTTAATTTTTCTTTTAACTTCTGTATTATTGTATGTTATTGTTGTTAGCCACCCTGAGTCCTTCGGGAGATAGGGCGGCATATAAATCCCAATAATAATAATAATAATTGCATATTACTAAATGGTTTTGAGGTTTCTTACTCCAGGCTGTCAATGTTGTTACTGGTCAAGCATATTAGAGTCAGTACAGTACATAAAACACATAAAAGTTAGCAAAAACATTCTCCGTGGTTCTGAATTTGTAAACCCACCCCCGAAAAAAATTCTTCTCCCACATACAGATGGATCTCAACTTACAACACTTCATTTAGTAACCGTTCAAAGTAACAGCGGCATTGAAAAAAGTGACTTATGACCATCTGTCACGCTTACAACCTTTGTAGCATCCCCCATGATCAGCTGATCAAAATTCAGATGCTTGGAAATTGACTCCTACTTATGACTGTTGCTGTGTCTCAAGGTCACGTGCTCCCCTTTTGCAAACTTCTGACAAGCAAAGTCAAATGGGGAAAGCCAAATTCACATAACTACCCGGTTACTAACTTATTCATTGCAGTGGTTCACTTCACAACTGTGGCAAGAAAGGTCATAAAACAGGGCAAAACTCACTTGACAAATGCCTCACTTAACAACAGAAATTTTGGGCTCAGTTGTGTGGTCGTAAGTGGGGGACTGTCTGACTTGTTAGTTGAGCTATTCCAACAGGCCAGAGAGGAAAATTAACAGAAATAGATAGTATAAGTCAGGGGTCTTCAAACGTGGCCCTTTTATGACTTGGGGACTTCAACTCCCAGAATTCCTCAGCCAGGCATGCCTGGCTGAGGAATTCTGGGAGTTGGTCCCCAAGTCATAAAAGGGTCACGTTTGAAGACCCCTGGTATAAGTAATCTCTGACTTACGAGCACAACTGGAACCAGAAAGCAGGGTGGTCATTAAGTGAATTGTGCTCGATCTTATGATCTTTTCTGCCATGGTTTTTAAGTGAATCATGGCAGTTGTTAAATGAATCACGCAGCCATTAAGCAAATCTAGCTCCCTCCCCATTAGGTTTGCTTGTCAGAAGGCCGCAAATGGTGATCACATGACCCTGGGACGCTGCAACCATCATAAATATGAGTCAGTTTCCAAGTGCCTGAATTCTGATCATGTGACCATGGGGATGCTGCAACAGTAGTAAGTGCGAGGACCTGTTGTAAATCACTTTTTTCAGTGCTGTTGTAACTTTAAATGGTCAGTAAACGGATGTTTGTATTGAGGACTATCTGAGGCAGGGGTCTTCAAACTTGGCCCTTTTATGACTTGTGGACTTCAACTCCCAGAATTCCTCAGCCAGGCACGCTGACTGAGGAATTCTGGGAGTTGAAGTCCACAAGTCATAAAAGGGCCAAGTTTGAAGACTCCTGATCTGAGGTATAACAAAGTCCTTTCCCAGATTAACAACCAGTTGCCCCAATGGTCAGTTGTCCTTTTAATTGATATAATTCCACTATTTTGCCGCTTGTCTGCAAGGGCCAGTGAAAAGAGACAAGATGGCGGCTGCAACAATTCGATCAAAACCTGAAGTAAAAATTGGATGATGCCATTGCAGCAGCCATCTTGACTCTTTTGACCACTCGGGCCTCTATCCTGTTAAATTTCTTCTGGTTAATCACAGCTTTGTTTAAATGACCAGCAGCCGCTTTTTTTTCCCTCCTTCCCAACAGTACATTTTTAAAAACCAAAGACGCCTTAAAAATAAGACAAAACAACAAACAACGATTAGAGAATCAGTGTTAAAAATCACGAATCCTGGTCAGTGTTTAAGGGTTCACAAGGAACACAGTAGCTCTGTGAACAAGCGACCTTTTCATATCCGGTGAGAAAAGATTTTAGGATTTTAGAACAGGTTAAAAGGAGAAGCGAGTTCAAATTCATCCTCAGCCAAGCAAATTCTTGGAGGTCAGATCAGCCCCTCCAAATCCAGCCTACCTCGCAGGGTGGTTGTTATTGGGGGGGCAGAATCAGATAAATGAGAATCAGGGACGCTCTTGGAGGGAAGAATAGGATATAAAATGGGTGAATAATTAAATGAAAAATAAATATTGCAAAGCAGGGGCACTGTATTCGGTTCCTGATGTTGCAGTCACTGCAATAAGATTCCTTCATGCTGGCTGTGTTCACAACCCAGGTTTAAAATGGTTAAAAACTTAACCAGGTCTCTGAAGCATGTTAACCTCAGATTATGTGCCTCCTATGTCCGAAAATCCAGAGCAGTGCGTGCAAATGACACTAACCCAATGCTGCCTGCATTCACACAACACCTCAAACCCAGGTTAACCAAACAGAATGAATTTCATTCACAGGCTACCTTGTACGAGTCTTATGGGGCAGGCCATTTTTCTTCTGGAAAAAGCCCATCTTCAACTGAACTCGGCTTCACACGCACATGCACGGCTTCAGTTTTTCACCAGGTCTGGTTTTGAAAGCGTTGTGTGAACCCAGCCTGCAAGTTGGGGCAGAAGGTATGGAAACGGCTGCCCTAAGGGGGTCTTTTATGGCTGGGAAAGGATGAAAATGAGAGTTTCCGGCACACCAAAGTTGCCGGAAAGAAAAGAAAAAAAAATCTCCTTGCAGGGTATTTAATAAACTGTTCCTTGGGAAATGGGGTTTTTAATGGCACTTCATTAAGCACTGTGATTTGCAACTTTTCTGCAAGAGTCGGCGCTGTTCAAGGTGAAAAGGAAGAACAGGTGCAAAGGTGAATTACCTGGTTCTACCTGTCCTGCTTATATAAAGCACTTAAATGGCCGGTCTTGGGTGTTTTCACCCGGATTGTAGCTGGCAGTTTGCAAGTGCAGGTGGTCCCTGACTTACGACCACAATAATAATAATAATAATAATAATAATAATAATAATAATAATAATAATAATAATAATAATAATAATAATAATAATAATAAAGTTGGAAGGGACCTTGGAGGTCATCTAGTCCAACCCCCTGCTCAGGCAGGAAACCCTGTACCATTTCAGACAAAGGGCTGACCAGTCTCTTCTTAAAAACTTCTAGTGTTGGAGCACTGAACCGAATGCCTCCTTAAGTAATCGCAGGCAGCTGGTGTTACTCCTTAAGTAATCGCAGGCAGCTGGTGTTACTCCTTAAGTAACACCAGCTGCCTGCGATTAGTGCAGGTTCGCATCCCACCAGGCTCAAGGTTGACTCAGCCTTCCATCCTTCCGAGGTAGGTAAAATGAGGACCCTGATTGTTGGGGGCAATAAGCTGACTTTGTAATAATGCCGCTTGGGGTGTGTGTGAAAGCCCTAATAAGCAGGCATATACATAGAATGAAGGCTACTGCTAAGCTTGTAAGCCGCCCTGAGTCTTTGGAGAAGGGCGGGATATAAATGGAATTAAAATAAATAAAAATAAATAAATCTTTGTTACTAAGCAAGACAGTTGTTAAATGAATTTTGCCCTATTTTAGGACCTTTGTGGCCACAGTCGTTAAGAGAATCTCTGCAGTTGCTCAGTTAGTAACATGGCTGTTAAGTGAATCTGGCTTTTTCCATTGATTTTGCTTCTCAGATGATCACCAAAGGGGATCACGTGACGATCGTAAATACGAGTCGAGCATCTGAATTTTGATCACGTGACCACGGGGATGCTGCAACGGTCGTAAGTGTGGAAAAAAGCCATAAGTCACCTTTTTCAGTGCCATTTTAACTTTGAATGGTCACCAAATGGATGGTTGTAAATCGAGGACTCCCTGTACTGGGCAAACTTTCCTGAATCAAAACTTTCCAGTGAAGTAAAAATTGATGTGAAGGGAGGTTTAGATCTTAAACCTTTAATCAAGGTTTTCTCAAACTTGGTAACATCAGAATAGGTAGACTTTAACTCCCAGAATTCCTTAGCCCACAGGTCGGCAACCTGCGGCTCCGGAGCCGCATGCGGCTCTTTGAGCCGTCTCTTGTGGCTCCCAGCCGCCCGGTGCGCGCGCACCTCTTCCAACGGGCAGTGGTGCGCGCGCACCTCTCCAAATGGAGAGTGGCACCGCCCGTTTGGAGAGGTGCACGCGCACCTCCCCGAATGGGCGGAGGTGCGCGCGCACCTCCCCAAACCTTTGGAGAGGTGCGCGCGTACCTCCGCGCGAATGGGCAGCGGTGCCGCTCTTTCAGGAAGCTGCCGCGGCCCGTCTCTGAAGCTGCCGAAAGCGGCAGCTTAGCAGACGGGCCGCGGCAGCTTCCTCAAAGAGCGGCGCCCCTGCCCATTCCGAGAGGTGCGCGCGCACCTCTCCGAACGACCGGAGTTGCGCGCGCACCTCCCCAAACCTTTGGGGAGTTGCGCGCGCACCTCCCCAAACCTTTGGGGAGGTGCGCGCGTACCTCCGCGCGAAGGGGCAGCGGTGCCGCTCTTTCAGGAAGCTGCCGCGGCCCGTCTCTGAAGCTGCCGAAAGCGGCAGCTTAGCAGACGGGCCGTGGCAGCTTCCTCAAAGAGCGGCACCGCTGCCCATTCGCGCGGAGGTACGCGCGCACCTCCGGTCGTTCGGAGAGGTGCGCGCGCACCTCTCGGAATGGGCAGGGGCGCCGCTCTTTGAGGAAGCTGCCACGGCCCGTCTGCAAAGCTGCCGAAAGCGGCAGCTTTGCAGACCGGCCGTCGCCGTCGGGCAACCGGGAACCGGTTACATCTCATTTTTAAAAAAATGGCAGCCGCGTGCGTCCGCGCATGCGCAAAAAACCTTTTTGCGCATGCGCGTGCATGGACACACACACGCGGCTCCCTCTTTTTTTAATTTGTGATGGAACCGGTTCCCAGTGGCTCTTTTTCTTTTTTAGGTTGCCGACCCCTGCCTTAGCCTGTATCTTGCCTGGGAATTCTGGGAGTTGAAGTCCACACATCTTAAAGTTGCCAAGTTTGAAAAAACTCCTTCTATTTTCCTTTCTACAGCTGCTTGGAAGCTGAAATGTTGCAGCCCATGAAAAAAATAATGCCATTAGTTAAAAATCTTAATTTTATGGACACATCAAGGGGGGGAAAAGTGTGTCTGTTAAAGCCAAATGTCCATTAAATCAGTAGGTAGATAATTAAGTAAATCTTTTCATAATTTGCATAGAGATTTTCTAATTCATATTCAGATTTTATAGAAAACATATGAATGTTGTCCAAGTGGATTTTCTCCTTTGCATTCAAAACCTGCTGCATGAAAGTCCATAAAATTGAGGGTTTAATGAATATCATGTATTATTGGTGCAATGCTTTATCAGTTAGAGTACAATATTAGAAATTCAGGTAACCTGTTAAAATCAAGTTAAGAGAAGTCAGTGACGATGCTCAGATCACATATTACAATGCCACAAATAAATCACATTGCCTGAAATCGACCCCAGAGCTAATTAGAATAATAGAATAGCAGAATTGGAAAGGACCTTAGAGGTCATCTAGTCCAACCCTTGGTTCAGGCAGGAGACCCTGAACCATTTCAGGCAAATGCCTGTCCAATCTCTTCTTGAAAACCTCCAGTGTTGGAGCATTCACCACTTCTGGAGGGAAGCTGTTCCACAGATTAATTGTTCCAACTGTCAGGAAATTTCTCCTTAATTCTAGGTTGCTTCTCTCCTTGATGAGTTTCCATCCGTGGCTTCTTGTCCTGCCTTCTGGTGCTTTGGAGGATAGGTTGACCCCCAACTCTTCTTTGGGGCAGCCCCTCAGATATTGGACGACTGCTATCATGTCACCCCTAGATTAACCTGGTGTAGTAATCTGCTTAGTTTAAGACAACACCTTTGGCTACCGAAAACTCAATCAAGGTTAATGCTAACCAAATTTAGCAAGTTGTATGAAGCTTTCCATTAGGTCTTTTCTTAACCGGGTTAAGCATGTTGTGTAAACTCAGCCCGAATGACTTAGCACGATGGCTTGCTTCACACAACACGTTAACATTGTAGGAGCACAGGCGTGTTTAGTCTATTTTAGCCAAAAATCAGCATCTAGTGGTATTTTTTTTCAGACTAACACATTTTATTTAAGAGGCCTATGCTTCCGTGGTTGAATTGCCACATCACAAACCTCAGAGGGTTACCATTACTGCTATATATTACTGGATTGGTACAACTGTTATTTTTATTCTGTTCCGTTTCTCAGAAGTAAAATCCTTCCAAAGAGTCTCAGAGGCACATTAATATAAGGGAAATTGTCCATAATTGCAAACACAGTGAATATTTACAATATTTAGGAACAAACAAGGGATAAGACCTCGGCGTCAGCTGTTACTGGCCCACCCTGGTCATTTGTCTTGCCAAGCCACATTTTGACCCTGTTTCTGCGTTGTGTGAACCCAGCCAATGTCTGATTTACATTAAAAATTTTTCCAAGAGACAATCTCTTCTAGTTATAGCCACAACTAATCTTCTGTGGTACAAGATACACCTTGGAAATTTAGATAAGTGCTTAAGAGCATTCTGTTCCTGTCTCTCTCTCTCTCTCTCTAAAAAAAAGTTATTTAAATAGTGATTTTTTTCCCCCACACGTTCTGTTGCACCATTTGTACCAACTTTGCTGGGAAACACCTTTGCAGAATTCGAGCAGATCTCTTTCCTCTGTTATCGGCCTCTTCCCATCAGGAAATATTTGCAGGAAATATTTGTCAGACATGAGAACAGGCTACGCTACCGTGTTTTTGGTTTTCATGGCTAAGTTGTTTCTGCCCCGAAAGTGGCAGTGGGGGACGGTGCTCGTCTCTGACTGGGTACCATTTTTCGCCAGGGTCTGAGGGCAAGCAAATTTGACAAACTTTTGCCCGGCCAAAAAGTACAGGATGGGGTCCAGGCAACTGTTGGTGCTGGCCAAAGGGCGGGTGAGCTTGTAGGCCAGGTTGATGGCGTTGAGCGTGGGGCAACTGAGGTCCCAGCTGCGGAAGGAGTAATACAACGTACGGGTGACGTGGAAGGGCAGGAAGCAGATGATGAAGACCACCATGACAATGATGATCATCTTCACCGACTTCTTCTTGGAACTGGACATCCGGCTGATGCCCCGCGTGGGCTGGAGAAGTTTCCGGGCCATCATGCAGTAGCAGATGATGAGAAGGAGAAAAGGGATGCAGAAGAGAAGGACCAGCATGACCGAACTGTAGATGAAGAACTGGTCAAAGAGTTCCTTGGCGGATGTGTCGTGGCAGGTGATGCTGTTGCACCTCTGGCTGGTGGTGACGAAGAAGAGGACCGGAGACTGGCAGGCGATCACCACCAGCCAGACCACGGCGGACACCCAACGGGCGTAGCGGACCTGGCCCCACTCCAAGGACTTCAGAGGGAGGCAGATGCCCATGAAACGGTGGGCGCTGATGCAAAGCAGGAAGAGGATGCTGCAGTAAAGGTTGGTGTAGAAAAGGAAGCGGACAATCTTGCACAAGCCCACGCTGAAGGGCCAGTTGTCCTCCATGGCGTAGTAGTAGACCAGCAAGGGCAAGGAGACCACGTACAGCAAGTCGGACACCGCCAGGTTGAACATGTAGGTGGTGGAGGCGTTCCAGGTCTTGATGCGGAAGAGGAAGATGTAGAGGGCCAGCAGGTTGAGGGTGAGGCCCACCACGAAGACGAGGCTGTAGGACACAGGCAACAGGATGTACTTGAAGTCCTCGTTGAACTTGCACTTGTAGGGGTGTTCCTCCTCGCCGCACTCGCCGTCCGAGGAGTTGGCGCTGGCGTTCATGGAGTACAATAGGGTGACGTTCGCCATCGTCCTTAGAGAGTCCGGAAGAAAAACAGAGGGAGTACAGTTAGCATGGGACAGGGCCAATATAATGCTGCCTCCACACAACAGGCTGCATTCACACAGAATACCTGTCCGGCTTTGGGTGGGCAACGGTCGTACGTACAAGGACCAGTCACAAGTCGCTTTTCCTAGTGCTGTGATAACTTTAGACAGATAGAAAACATATAGGGAGTCCTCAGCTTAAAACTCTTGGTTTAGGGACCACTCCAAGTTAGAACGGTACTAAAAAAAAAGGGACTCATGACCGTTTTTCACACTTACGACCGTGGCGGCTACCCCACGGTCATGGGATCGAAGTTCAGACGCTTGGCAACTGACTCATACTTATGATGGTTGCAGTGTCCTGGCGTCATGTGTGATTTCATTTTATGACCTTCCGACCGGCCAAGTCAATGGAGATGCCAGTCTCACTTAACAACCC
Organism: Vipera berus; assembly: GCF_964194415.1. Taxonomy (NCBI): domain Eukaryota; kingdom Metazoa; phylum Chordata; class Lepidosauria; order Squamata; family Viperidae; genus Vipera; species Vipera berus. The sequence goes on from NC_138206.1 coordinate 3,397,383, forward strand.
TGTTACTTACTTAACAACTGCCACGATCCCCTTAACAACCGTGGCAAGAAAGGTCACGAAACAGGGCAAAACTCAATGCCAGCTGCCACCTTATGCTTGCGGTGCTTCGCTGTTATGGGGTGACTGACTGCCAGGCACTGGTCCTCGTACGTACGACCGTTGCAGCGTCCCCATGGCCACGTGATCAAAATCGGGGTGCTTGGGCCCCAGCATGGGTCCACAAGGGTTGCAGCAACCCGGTGTCCCATAATCCCCCATAGGGGACCTTCCCAGCCGGCTTCCAACAAGCCAAGTCAATATGGGAGGGGAAAGCCAAATTCGTTTAACAACCACGTTACTAACTGAAGAACTGCACTGATTCACGTAACGACGGCGGAAAGAAAGGTCCTGAAATGGGGAAATGGTTAATCCCACAGTCATTAAGTGAGTCCGGATTCCCACTTTGACTTTGCTTGTTGGGACGGTGGCAAATAATGATCACATGACCGGCGGGACGCTGCACTTGTCCTGAATGCCAAGCGCCTGAATTGTGATCACGTGACCAGGGGAACGCTGCAACGGTCCTAAGCACGAGGACCAGTCATTAAGTCACTTTTCCCAGTGCCGTTATCCACTTTATTCAGGCCCAAAGCCAATGGTCGCAAGTCAAGCACTGCCGGTATAAATCTGACAAATAAATAAATGCTGGGAGCTTGCTTAATGCTCTTCCACATTAATTAAGGCAGGGGTCTTCCATCTTGCCCCTTTTATGACTGGTGGACTTCAACTCCCAGAATTCCTCAGCCAGGCACGCGTGCCTGGCTGAGGAATTCTGGGAGTTGAAGTCCACCAGTCATAAAAGGGCCAAGTTGGAAGACCCCTGAATTAAGGTAATCCTCAACCAGTCAAAAATTATGGCGGCGCTGAAAACAGGGGCTTATAACCGTTTTTCACACTTAACGACCGTTGCAGCATCCCCGGGGTCACGTGATCAAAATCCAGCTGGGAACAGACTCATATCTATGATCAAAATTCGGACCCTTGGCCACTGACTCGTTTATACGACGTGGTCGCAGTGTCCCGGGGTCATGTGATCCCCTTTTGCGACCTTCTGACAAGCAAAGACCACGGGGGAAGCCCGATTCATTTAACAACCGTGTGACTGACTTAACAACCGCAGGGATTCCCTTAACAACTGTGCGGGAAGAAAGGTCGCAAAATGGGGCAAAATTCACTTAGCAACTGTCTCATTTAGCCACAGAAATTCTGTGCTCACTTGTCGTAAACGGAGGAGGAAAATTTATTTAAGGGGATACGCTCACTGGAAACATACCTATCGTGACTTTCTGTCCAAATTACTTTTCTCTTCTTTGTTTTGCTTAGAAGGAACTGGGGATCCCGTGGCTGTTGTTCTAAATCAGGATTTTTCAAAGTTGGGCCCTTTAAGACAGGTGGACCTCATCTCCCAGAATTCCCTTTGCTGGCTGGGGAATTCTGGGAGTGGAAGTCCACCTCTATTAAAGTGGCCCACTTGGAAAACCATTGGTGGGAATAAAGGTGCACCTGGTTAATATCTCCAGCTTCTTGGATGTTTCATGAGCAACAAGGAAGTTTGCAGGGAGAGGTCAAAAAAGTCAAGATGGCGGCTGCCACGGTGTGAACAAAGCTCTGTTTTTTGTGTGCATCACATGTAAAAACAGGCCCGGCTCTGATTCTACCAACCAGGGATATTCCCTAACACTTCCCAGTATAGATAAAAATAACGTGAAGGTGGTAGCTTTATTATTTAACCTTCATATTTATCTTTGGATTCATTTCCGTGAGTCAAAAGGCTTGCAAAACTACACAAAACCTATTGGATTACCGTCCCATAGTTGCTTTTGTGATTGTGGTTCTTTTATGTGCGAGGGAGGCCAACTTTACAGGTGGTCCTCGACTTACAAGAGTTCATTTAGTAACCGTTCAAATTTAAAACGGCACTGGGAAAAGGGACCTGTGACCGTTTTTCACACTTACGACCGTTATAGCACCCCCGTGGTCACGTGGTTCAAAATTCAGACGCTTGGGCAATTGACTCGCATTTACGACGGTCGCAGTGTCCCGGGGGTGTGTGTCACGTGATCCCCTTTTGCGACCTTCTGACAAGCAAAGTCAGTGGGGAAGCCAGACCCACTTAAACGACTGTGTGGCTATGTTAACGACTGCAGAGATTCACTTAACAACGGTAGTGAGAAAGGTTGTAGAATGGGGTAAAGTTCGCTTAACGAATGTCTCACTGAACAACGTAAATTTGGGGCTCAGTTATAGTCGTAAATCGAGGACGGCCTGTATTTTGGTAGAGAATTTGGGTTCTCCGGAGCCTTTGCTTTCTGAAATTCGGCAAGATCACAGCAAAACCCAAAATATGTTCAGCTTCTTTTTTGACCGCAGAAACTTCTGGCCTGTGTGTGTGTGTGTGTGTGTGTGTGTGTGTGTGTGTGTGTGTAGACCTCGCTGCCTTTGCACCACACACCAATGGTCACGGCGACAACATGACAAAGTCTCTTGTGCCCTCTAAGCAAGTTGCACAATTCACATTCCTGCAGTGTGTGCCATCCTGCCTTGAAATGCTTCTTTCCGGGTCTTGCGGTTTAATTATTAACTCTCAAAAGATACTTGACAGCTGTTTGCAACCTGTGAGATGATGCTAAAAGCAGAACAAAGGGTGCACGCACCCTCATTCCTGGAAGCAGCAGGCAAGCGGGAAAGGAGAGCAGGAGTAAACTATTTTATTCAATTCAATTCAATTCAATCAGAATAGAGCTGGAAGGGGACCTTGGAGGTCATCTAGTCCAACCCGCGCCCTCAAGCAGGGGACCCTATACCATTTCAGACAAATGGTTGTCCGGTCTCTTCTTAAAAACCTCCAGTGTTGGAGCACCCACAATTTCTGGTGGCAGGCTGTTCCACTGGTTAAATTGTCCTCACTGTTAGGAAGTTTCTCCTTAATTCCAGGTTGCTTCTCTCTTTGTTCAATTTCCATCCGTTGTTTCTTGTCCTTCCCTCTGGTGCTTTGGAGAATAATTTGACCCCCTCTTCTTTGGGGCAGCCCCTCAAATATTGGAATACTGCTACCGTGTCCTTCATTTCTCTAGAGTAGCCATACCCAGTTCTCCGTCTGTTTTAATCTCCAGGCCTTTAATCCTCTTAGTTGCTCTTCTCTGCACTTTTTCCAAAATCTCAACCTCATTTTTGTAGTGTGGTGACCAAAACTGGATGCCGTATTCCAGGTGTGGCCTTACTACGGTTTTATGAAGCACTGCTAATAATAATTTAATTTAATTTTAATTTTAATTTTAATTTATTATCATTTCTATACCGCCCTTCTCCCGAAGGACTCAGGGCGGTGTACAGGGCAAGAATAAAACACAGAAATTTACAAAAATTAAAAGATAATTAAATGCATGCCCGATTAAAATACAATTGATACATAGTAAAAAACCCCAATAAGAATGATAAAAAAACCCCCACCAATCCCCCCTCAGGCCAGGCCGGCTTGCTCGAACAAGTATGTTTTCAGATCGCGGCGAAAGGAGCGCAGATCGGGCGCCGTCCGGAGCTCAACCGGTAACTGGTTCCACAGCTCCGGGGCGCCCACAGAGAAGGATCTCCCCCTGGGGGCCACCAGACGGCATTCTCTGACCGGTGGCACCCTGAGGAGGCCCTCTCTGTGGGAACGCACAGGGCGCAGGGAGCTTGATGCCGGCAGCAGATGTTCCCTGAGGTACTCCGGCCCCATGCCATGGAGGGCTTTGAACACCATTACTAGCACCTTGAATCTCACCCGGAAGACAACTGGCAACCAATGCAGCTCACGGAGCAGAGGTGTCACGTGGGAGTATCGGGAAACTCCCAACACAACTCTCGCGGCTGCATTCTGTACCAGTTGGAGCCTCCGGGTGGTCCTCAAGGGAAGCCCCATGTAGAGAGCGTTGCAGTAGTCTAGACGAGAGGTCACGAGCGCGTGAGTGACCGTGCATAAATCATCCCGGCTTAGATAGGGCCGCAACTGGCGCACCAGGCGAACCTGGGCGAAAGCCCCCCTAGTCACGGCCACCATGTGATCTTCCAAGGTAAGCCGCGAATCTAGGAGGACTCCCAAGTTGCGAGCCCTATCTACGGGGGGTAATAATTCACCCCCCATAGAAAGAGATGGAATATCCGAATAGACCCGGGATGAAGGTATGCAGAGCCACTCGGTCTTGTCGGGGTTGAGTTGAAGTCTGTTCCTCCCCATCCAGACCCGAACCGCCTCCAGGCAACGGGACATCACGTTGAGGGCATCACTGGGGTGGTTTGGGGTAGAAAGGAAAAGCTGGGTATCATCAGCGTACTGATGATACCCAACTCCAAAGCCACGAATGATCTCGCCCAGCGGTTTCATATAGATGTTGAACAGGAGAGGCGAGAGGACCGACCCCTGAGGAACTCCACAAATGAGAGACCTCGCGGTCGACCTCTGCCCTCCTGTCAACACCGACTGCGAACGTCCCTGGAGATAGGAGGAGAACCACTGTAAAACCGTGCCTCCCACTCCCAATCCCCTGAGACGCCGCAGCAGGATACCATGGTCGATGGTATCGAAAGCCGCTGAGAGGTCCAATAGGACTAGAACAGAGGAATGACCCCTGTCCCGAGCCCTCCAGAGATCATTCACCAGCGCGACCAATGCCGTCTCCGTGCTGTGCCCGGGCCTGAAACCCGATTGGTACGGGTCTAGATAATCCGCTTCATCCAGGACCAAAGGGAGCTGATGCGCCACCACACTCTCAACAACCTTCGCAAGAAAGCGAAGGTTGGAGACCGGACGAAAGTTGTTCAATACAGCTGGGTCCAAGGCAGGCTTCTTGAGGAGGGGCCTCACCACCGCCTCTTTCAAGACGGCAGGGAAGCTACCCTCACTCAAAGAAGCTGATATAACTGCCTGGAACCAGCTGCGTGTCCTCTCCCGGGCTGCATAAATCAGCCAGGAAGGGCACGGGTCCAATAAACATGTGGTGGAGCTCAGTCTCCCCATAATCCTGTCCACTTCCTCCGGAGTCACAGAATCAAACTCCTCCCAAGTGATATCGACAAGACCACCCGCGTCCTGATCGCCAGACTCTGCCCAGTCGGAGTCCAGACCGGTCCGAATCCGAGTGATTTTGTCCGACAGATAATTGTTAAACTCCTCGGCACGACCCTGCAAGGGTTCCTCCCTCACCTCCTGATTAAGGAGGGAGCGAGTCACCCTAAACAGAGCGGCCGGGCGATTATCTGCGGACGCGATAAGGGTAGCGAAGTGATTAGACCTCGCCACCCTTATCGCAGCGAGATAAGACCTAATATGGGTTCTTAGTCGCAATCGGTCGGATTCGGATCGGCTGGACCTCCAACCGCTCTCTAGGCCCCGTCTCCGGCGCTTCATCTCCCGGAGCTCCGCGGAGAACCATGGAGCTCGACGGGATCTGCATCGGGTCAGGGGCCGCAAGGGTACAACTCGGTCAAGAGCCTCAGTGGCTGCCCTTTCCCAAGCTTCCACTAAGGCATCTGCCGAGCTGTGAGTGGGGGAGGCAGGTGGGGACCCCAGCGCTGCCTGGAATCTCGCGGAATCCATTAAGCGTCTGGGGCGGTACCATCTAACTGGTTCCACACACCCACGGCGGGGGGTGGCAAAACGGAAGACCAGCCGCAGGAGATGATGATCGGTCCATGACAGGGGCATAATAATTGGGGAGCCCCCACCAAGATCATCTAACCACCGCCCAGATAAGAAAACTAGGTCAAGGGTGTGGCCTCCCTCATGAGTCGGTCCTGAAATTACTTGCGTCAGGTCCATGGCCGTCATGGAAGCCATGAACTCCCGAGCCAACTCAGATGATCCTCCCAGAGATGGTAGATTGAAGTCCCCCAAAACTATAAGTTTCGGGAACTCAACCACCAACCCGGAGAGGACATCGAGAAGCTCAGGCAGGGCTGCTGCTGCGTGACTAGGCGAAAGGTACACCAGCAGCAAGCCCAACTGCGCACCAGGGCCGCATCTCAAGAAGAGAGACTCACACCCGACTATCTGCGGAACGGTGGCCTCCCGCGGAGCTAAGGTCTCCCTCATAACAACAGCCACTCCCCCACCCCTACCCTGAGCCCGAGGCCGGTGTAGCACCCGGAAACCTGGTGGGCAGAGATCAGCCAGAGGAATACCGCCCTCTGGGCCCAACCAAGTCTCCGTGATGCAAGCCAGGTCCGCCTGCTCACCCTCGACCAAGTCACGGACGAGAGGAGCTTTATTAACGACAGACCTGGCATTCAGGTACACCAGCCGGAGCTCAGGAGGCTGCACATCCTCACTCCCGGGACCTCGGGGTAGAACAAGAGGGTCGGAACGCCTCACCGCTTGCAAGTAGCGGAGAGGCCTTCCCTGAGGTCGATACGGCCCTCTGTTCCTGCACCTGCTGCCATTCCCTAACGTCGTGGGAATAGGCATTCCCACGACTTGCCCTGGAGCCCCGGGGGCGACCGACCCCCGCTCCTCCCCTCCGCGATCAATCCCGGCCCTGGCCTGAACAGTGGCTGCTGGACTGCCCCCCATATCCGAACAACCAAAAGAAGTTCCCACCCCCCTCCCTAACCTCCTAAAAAATTTAACCAAAAAACTAACCAGGGGCCTCCTATTTGGCTTATATCGGAGGCCCCTACCCATGCCCAGCCATCTCTCAGGGTCCCAACACTCGGGCCCTTCATCAAGAGGAGGTGTAAAAAGTAAGGCGGGTCGCTCCCAGGATGGGGGGGCCCCCCTGAGAGCGTATAAAGTCGTGCTCGAATAAGTCAGACGCATGATCTTAACAAGTCCGACAAAAAAAACAGCAAGGCAGACCAGATCAACTCAACATGGGAGGATCTCAAAATAAATAAATCGAAGGCAAGTGACCAGAGAGCCAACCCAGCTCCACTGCCACTGGAGCTGGGAAATCCCGGGATAGATCGAATCCCGCCCTCTCACGGCGGTCAAAGCCGGGGGGCAACCTGGTACATACAAACCGGGGGAGCAATACCCCCCAGAGCTCTCACCTCTGGGAGGCAGCAGATGTAAAAACTTAACCACTCTCCCACAGTGGTTACAACCCGGGCCTTCTATTATAGGGGAGGGGGGAGAAGGGGAGGGAGTTAGAGCAAAGAATCTATGAAATACATCAGGATTAATAAGCCGGCATGGTCACAAAATGGTAGGAGAGATTCTGGTTACATAAGTCACTTCCATGTTGCAAAAAAGACTGGATGATAGTCAGTCAAGAAGGGAAACCACAACATGGTCCAATGATTTTCTGGCGGCGCAGAGATTAAGTTTTGCCTCACAAATGTCCGAGGCAACAGCGTCCGCGTTCCACCACCAGGCCAGGTCACCATATCAGAGAGGCCCACTCCCTTCACCGTCAGCCATCTCGGAAACCAGCTAAACGACGTCTCCACCACTCCAGCATTTTCGCGCCCCCGCCGCTCCAAGCCGCGATTCATAGTCATTCCAGCAGCACGCGGCTCCCCAAGCAGCAGGAAGGCGTTCCGGAGCATCACCGAGCTGTAACAATTAATCCGGGCGTCACAGATCTCAGGAACACCACCAGGCTCCGTGGAAGGGGTCTCGGGACCTCCGATGCACAAACGGTCAGCCGGTCGGAGCCACGCTGAGCGGAGCTTCAGCAAAAAATCAAGGTCTTTCCAGGCGCCTCAGCAGCCTCCGCAGTCTCCCTCGGGGCTCCGCCCAGCTCCTCCGCCTCCAACAGCCTCCATCGGAGTTCACCGGGTCCCTGCGGCACCGATAAACAGCTGATCGGCGCCACACAACACGGGGCTCTGTTCAGCTCCTCCACGTCCACCAAGCCGTCCAGAAACTCCCGAAACTCCCCCGGGCTCCTCTAGGCTCCTCCGGGCTCAACTGGCAGTCCTCAGAAAGTCCTCAGAGAGTCCTCGGAGTCCTCGGAGCCCTCGGTGAGTCCAGGCTCCCAGAGCCAGGCAAACCATGTAGGCGTTCTTAAGGCAGGCACCAAAGCTCAGCTCCCTCGTCCTCGTCCTCCTCCTCCTCACCCGAAACCTTCACAGGACCCAAATATCACTGTGAAGCTCCCCAGGGTCGCCACATTGCTAAAATTGCCGAAGCTCCTAACGGAGCTCAGCCATGCACGTCCGCCATCTTGGGCATGCTCAGAAAAAAAAAAAAAAAATACTTCACGCGATTTTGATTCTGCGCCTCGGTTTATACAACCGTGGTAGGCAGAATTACAGGTAGCCCCTGACACCTGGGACCGGAATTTCCATGGTTAAGCAAAGCGGTTGTTAACTGAAATCGCGCCTGATCTTAACAGCTTGACATGAAGTGAGTTTTGCCCCATTTTACGACCTTCCTTGCCACTGTCGTTAACTGAATCCTGCCGCTGTTCAGTTCGTAACACGACCGATAAGGGAATCTGGCTTTTCCCACTGTCAGAAGGTCGCCAAAGGGGGAATCACGTGACCTTGGGACACGGCAGTGGTCGTAAGTATGAACCGGTTTCCCAGGCTCTGAATTCAGATCACGTGATCGCAGGGATGCTGCAAGGCTCGCCAAGGTGAAAAACGATTTTCCGGCGCCGTTGTAACTTTGAATGGACACTAAACGAACTGCTTTAAGTCAAGGACTACCTGCGTTTTAGTCTTTCCCAAGTTGTTATTATTTTTTTCTCCCACCCTTCCTGCTATGACATCATCATCATCATCATCATCATCATCATAATTTAATTTCTATACCGCCCTTCTCCCGAAGGACTCAGGGCGGTGTACAGGGCAAATACAATAAAAATACAGTATACAAAAGTTAAGAAAGAATTAAATAATAAATAATCCCGAGTCTGGTGCAAGATATATTTCCCGGGAGACTTTGAAGCTTCCCAAAGGCGAAACAATGAATAAAGAAAGCAAGAGTTGGAATCGGCAAAAGGCCGTTTCTTGGCCAGAGGCCGCCGTATTCCTCTCCTCCGCAGGAATTCTACGGTTTGCAAGTTTCCTCGCTTGCAACAAGGCCAGCATTGTTCCTCCACAGCCCCAGAGAGGCTTGGATTGTGGATTGTTGTTGACTTCACAATCCGCCACTGTTTTGATAGCTCAGAGATGGCCTTCCCCGTTTCTCAAGGCTGCCTTTCCGGGGGTGAAGGGGTGGGCGAGGGTTGGCATCGGCATGCCCGGCTTCTGCAAATTCTGCCAGGGGTGCATAATTCACCAAACTGGGGAGGAAGCCGTGGGTCTCGGCGCGGGGGCAAAAGAGAAGGCCACTGGGCCTTCCGGGGACATTTTCCAGCGGACTGTGGGAGTGCGATAATAAGAATATTTGTGGTGGGGTTCATGAGCTGCCTGTCTCCTACTGCAGCCGAGGAGCAGAACAGGAAAACGGGGCAGAGTGGAAGCCTTTGCTGCTCCTTACGACCTATTTTACCACCTTTCTCGCCACCGTCGTTCAGCAAATCACTGCAGCCGTTAAGTTAGTAACACGGTTGTTAAGTGAATCCGGCTTGGCTTTGCCTGTCAGAAGGTGGCAAAAAGGGGACCACGTGACCGTCATCAATGTGAGTCGGTCAGAATTCTGATCGCGTGAATATTGGGACACGGCCACGTTTTTAAGGGTGAAAAGGGGTCGTAAGTCGCTTTGTCAGGGCTGCTGTCACTAAACGAGTGTCACAAGTTAAGGAGTACCTGTGTTTTCAAATTCACCTCAATATCCTGCCTTGGTTGTGAAACCTTCACGTTCTAGACAAATTTGCAGCCCCTCAAACTGCATGGGACTACCATTCCCATCGTCCCAGACCAGTGAGGCTGAAAAAAGTCAAGGCAATGGCTTGCAGACCACACCTTTGCTTAACCTTGTATATAAGACGGCTGGACTTCAACTCCCAGAGTTCCTTGCTGGCTAGGGAATTCTGGGAGTTGTAGTCTACCCCTTCCTAAGGTTGCCACATTTGAGAAACATGGTTATAGGTATGAGCCCAAATTTTCCATCGCTAAGGGAGACAGTTGTTAAGTGAGTTTTGCCCCATTTTAACGACCTTCCTTGTCATGGTTGTTAAGCGAATCACTGCGGTTGTTCAAGTTAGTCACACGGTGGTGACGTGCATCTGGCTTCCCCGTTGACTTCGCTCGTCAGAAGGTCACAAAAACGGTTCACGTGACCCCGGGACGCTGCGACCGTCGTTAAGTACAAGCCAGTGGCCAAGCATCTGAATGTTGATCACGTGACCACGGGGAGGCTGCAACGGTTTAAAGTGTGAAAAACGGTCGTAAGTCACTTTTTTCTCAGTGCCGTTGTAACTTCAAGCGGTCTGAAATGGTATAGGGTTTCCTGCCTGAGCAGGGGGTTGGACTAGATGACCTCCAAGGTCCCTTCCAACTTTATTATTATTATTATTATTATTATTATTATTATTATTATTATTATTATTATTATTATTATTATTATTATTATTATTAAATGATCTATTGTAAATCGAGGACTACTTGGAACAAATTGGATGAGGAGGATGGGATTGTTCCCGAATTTATTTGCTGCTGATCATTAAAACATTGCCCTGAGTTTTCCAGAGCCTGGGAAGCCAGAAAACTGGCACGTTGGAGGGTCTACATACAAACAGATTCCCCCAGCCCTTCTTCTGAAGAAGACCCTTCCCCCACCAAGACTTGAAGTAGGCAACCACAAATCTGCCAGAACAGCACAACGGCTGTGGGTCTGTGTGTGGTATCTTGACACCTCCAGCTTCCACCCAGCAGCTAAGATGAATAGGAGTCCCTAAGGGCACAGCGGTTAGAGACATTATTTTTATTCCCACGCTGGATCTCACAGTCGTTTTGGCAGGCGTTTCATTGACCCTTCTCCCCTGCGGGCATGCTCCAGATATCCTGGGACTACACCTCCCTGGCTGGCCTCGGGCTGGGAATTTTGGATTTTGGAATCCCGGTGCATAAACAGGAAAGGTTTTGCAAGGCTGTCCAAGGTACATGTGAAAGGATGAAGGTTGCACTGGGTGCACAGGATAAGGCAGAGCTGCTCAATGTGCTCCATTCTGCTTCACAATTGCTAAATGATACAAGGCGATCAAACCGGTCAGTCCTAGAGGAGATCAACCCTGACTGCTCTTTAGAAGGCCAGATCCTGAAGTGGAAACTCAAATCCTTTGGCCACCTAATGAGAAGGAAGGACTCACTGGAGAAGAGCCTAATGCTGGGAAAGGTTGAGGGCAAGAGGGGACGACGGAGAATGAGGTGGCTGGATGGAGTCACTGAAGCAGTAGGCGTGAGCTTAAATGGACTCCAGAAGATGGGAGAGGACAGGAAGGCCTGGAGGAACGTTGTCCATGGGGTCGCGATGGGTCGGACTCGACTTCGCAGCTAACAACAACAACAACAAATGATAGGGAGTCCTCGACGTACAACTGCAAACGAGCCTCAAATTTCCATTGCTAAGCAAGATTTTTTGAGGTTAAGGGAGTGTCAATATCTGCAGAAGACCATGACTGCTGTATGCATGTATTTAAGAAGAGATTGGACAACAATTTGTCTGAAATGGTATAGGCTTCCTGTTTGAGGAGGGGGTTGGTCTAGAGGACCTCCAAGGTCCCTTCCACCTCTGTTGTTATTCTATTCTATTCTGTTCTGTTCTGTTCTGTTCTGTTCTGTTCCGTTCCATATTTTCTATTCTATTCTATTCTATTCTATTCTATTCTATTCTATTCTATTCTATTCTATTCTATTCTATTCTATTCTATATTTTCTATTCTATTCTATTCTGTTCTGTTCTGTTCTGTTCCGTTCCATTCCATATTTTCTATTCTATTCTATTCTATTCTATTCTATTCTATTCTATTCTATTCTATTCTATTCTATTCTATTCTATTCTATTCTATTCTATTCTATTCTATTCTATATTTTCTATTCTATTCTGTTCTGTTCCGTTCCGTTCCGTTCCGTTCCATATATTCTATTCTATTCTATTCTATTCTATTCTATTCTATTCTATTCTATTCTATTCTATTCTATTCTATTCTATTCTATTCTATTCTATTCTATCCTATTCTATTCTATTCTACAGAAAAACTTTGCAGCGAGCGGGAGAGCAAACAGATTCCTAACCAACCTAGCCGACAACTTTGTCATCCAAAAGGTTGAGAAGGGAACTAGACGTAAAGCTATACTGGACTTAATTCTTACTAATAAAGAAGAAGCGATAGAGGGAGTTGAAGTTGCCGGAACCTGGGGCGAAAGCGACCACATCATAATGGAATTTAATATAATGCAAACACTAGCAAGAGAAAACAATCCAACCAGGGTCTTAAACTTCAAAAGAGCTGACTCAGAGAGAACCTAGGAAAGATCCCGTGGATGAAAATCCTAAAGGGAGAGAACAACCCAAGAAGCGTGGGAAACTTTGAAAAATGCAATCATAAAAGCCCAGACCAGCACAATACCACTGAAAAAGAAAAAAAACACAAGAAATTCAAGAAGAAACCAGCACGGCTGCACAAAGATCTCGCTGACAAACTGAAAGACAAAAAAAGGACAAATGCAAAAAAAAATGGAAAGAGGGTCACATAACTTAAGGCCGATGATCAGCAGACAGCCAGAACTTGCAAAGACGAAGTCAGGAAAGCAAAGGCTCAGAACGAACAAAGACTTGTAACGGAAACCAAGGATAATAACAAAAAAGTTTCTTCCAACATATTAATGAGCCTTGGTGGAGCAGTGGGCTAATGCCTCCTTAAGTAACACCAGCTGCCTGCAATTAGTGCAGGTTCGCATCCCACCAGGCTCAAGGTTGACTCAGCCTTCCATCCTTCCCAGGTAGGTAAAATGAGGACCCTGATTGTTGGGGGCAATAAGCTGACTTTGTAATAATGCCGCTTGGGGGGGGTGAAAGCCCTAATAAGCAGGCATATACATAGAATGAAGGCTACTGCTAAGCTTGTAAGCCGCCCTGAGTCTTCGGAGAAGGGCGGGATATAAATGGAATTAAAAAATAAAATAAAATAAAATAATAAGAAAAAAGGAACTGTAGGTCCACTAAAGAGAGACGATGGCAAGGAAGTAACAAGCAAATTTATTTATTTATTTATTTATTTATTTATTTATTTATTTATTTATTTATTTATTTATTTATTAGTTGAATTTATATACCGCCCTATTCCCGAAGGACTCAGGGCGGTTCACCGGGCAGTTAAAACAGTACAAAAAGAGAATAAAATGAAATTAAATCAGTACAAGCCCACAATTCATAATAACAGTAAAAATTAAAATTTTAAAATTAATCTAATTTAATTTAAGTTGATTTCATTAATAAAAATTTAAAATTTAAAATCCCTCAGTCCAAGCCAGACAATTCAAACAACCAGGTTTTTAAGTCCCGGCGAAACGAGCGAAGGTCGTTTAGGGAGAATAGGGAGAAAGCAAACCTGCGTAACTCATTCTTTGCACCCGTCTTCACACCAAAAGAAACCATAGCCTAACGTGACCCCAAAAAAAAAACCCACTGCAAAAGAGAAACTAGAAACAAAAATTAAAATAAGCAGAAAAATGGAAAGAGAACACCTACCCCACCTTGACGAATATAAATCACCGGGACCTGAGAGATTACAACCCAGAGTTCTGAAGGAGATGGCAGATGTTATCTCAGAACCGTTGCACCATATCTTTCAAAAATCCTGGAGCACCGGGGAAATACTTGAGGATTGGAAAAGGGCTGACGTGGTCCCCATTTTCAAGAAAGGGGGGAAAAAAAAACCCAGAGCCAGGAAACTACAGACCGATCAGTCTGACATCAATTACGGTACCTGGGAAGATCCTGGAAAAGATCTTCAAAAAACAGATCTTCAAAAAACAGATCTGCAAACAACGAGAAGCAAATAAAGGTATAACTAGTAGCCAGCACGGGTTTGTAAAAAAACAGATCGTGCCAAACCAAACTTACCTCATTCTTCAACAAAGTGACTAAACTAATAGACCAGCGAAACGAAGTGGACGTGGTATACTTGTTTATTTATTTATTTATTATTTTATTAAATTTATATACCGCCCTTTCCCGAAGGACTCAGGGTATTTTACAGGGTATTTTAAAATCAAACCAAAAGTTAAAAAACAATTTAAAAAGATTAAATTATCCCTAAAAATAAAAACCCCACTTAAAATTCAGTAAGACATTTGATAAAGTAGACCACAACCTACTCCTTAGTAAGCTAGGAAAAGGTGGAATTGACACCATCACCATCAGATAGATCTGTAGCTGGCTGGCTGGCAAACTGTACTCAACGAGTAGTCCTCAATGGTACTACATCCACATGGAGAGGAGTAAGCAGTGGGGTATCACAAGGTTCTGTCTTAGGCCCAGGACTCTTCAATATCTTCATCAATACCAGGGGTAGGCAAACTTGGCTCTTTTATGACTCGTGGACTTCAACTCCCAGAATTCCTGAGCCAGCCATGCTGCTCAGGAATTCTGGGAGTTGAAGTCCACCAGGCATGAAGAGGCCATAGTTCCCCCATGCTGGCTGAGGAATTCTGGGAGTTGAAGTCCACGAGTCATGAAGGAGCCATAGTTCCCCCATGCTGGCTGAGGAATTCTGGGAGTTGAAGTCCACAAGTCATGAAGGGGCCATAGTTTCCCCATGTTGTCTCAGGAATTCTGGAAGTTGAAGTCCACCAGTCATGAAGGGGCCACAGTTCCCCCATGCTGGCTGAGGAATTCTGGGAGTTGAAGTCCACCAGTCATGAAGGGGCCGTAGTTCCCCCATGCTGGCTCAGGAATTCTGGGAGATGAAATGCATGAATCATAAAACAGCCAAGGTTGCCTACCCCTGGTCTATACAGTTCCAGACAAATGGCTTTCCTTAAAAACCTCTACTGATGGAGCACTCACAACTTCTGGAGGCAAGTTTTTCAGAATAACAATATAACTGAGTTGGAGGGGACCTCAGAGGTCTTCTAGTCCAGCCCCCTGCTCAAGCAGGAGACCCTCTACCATTTCAGACAAATGGCTGTCCAGTCTCTTCTTAAAAAAACCCCCAGTGTTGAGATTGTTCCATTGGTTAATTGTCCTCACTGTCTGGAAGTTTCTCCTTATTTCTAGGTTGCTTCTCTCCTTGATGAGTTTCCATCCGTCGCTTCTTCTCCTGCCTTCTGGTGCTATGGAGAATAGCTTGACTCCCTCTCTTCTTTGGGGCGGCCCCTCAGATACCACAACACTGCTATCATGTCACCCCACATTCCTTGTTTGCATTAAACTGGACGTGACAGGAGGGGACACACCCAAATCGACTGATTGTCACTTTGACATTGTCCTCACCTTTCGCGAGATCGTAAAAAATAACATCCGAACGCCTAGTGGTGGTCTGTGTGATTTGGTTCCTCCTTCTGCACACAGACACGGAGAGGCCTCGGTGCACACCTTCCTCGTAAAATGACTGGCAATCACACTTTCTTACACAACATCCATCTTGTGTTTTTTCCGAGGACGAAAGCTGAACTTTGGCGAGGGGAGTTTACCGCACTGGCGGATGGGGACAATTTGCAAGTTTGCTCTGTCCTTTAATAGAACTTCCCAAAATCGGATCGGTACCTGCTGGGACGTCAACTCCCAGACGTCTCGACTAGGAAAATATTACAGGTAGTCCTCGACTTACAACTACTCATTGAGCAACCATTGAAACTTACAAAAAAAGGGACCTTTCCATGGAGATTCTCAGTCCTCCAGCTCAGGGTTGTCCCAAAGGTGCTTATTTTTTTCAGGAGGCAACTGGACTTTCTTGTTTTTTCTCTGAAGACGTTTCGCTTCTCGTCCCAGAAGCTTCTTCTGCTCTGGCTGGATGGTGGAGGAAGGGAAGGATTTATACTCCTTGCAGAAAAACTGGTCATTTGCATTCTTTTAGAGAGCCGTTGAGGCCACTGGGAGGCTTACCTGGGTCCTCAGGGTCACCCGAGTGGTGCAAATGAGTGATCTACCTATCTCCAGTCTACAACACAATCCGTTCAGCAGTTCCAAGAAGGCTCCACGCCCATTTGCACCACTCAGGTGACCCTGAGGACACAGACAAACTTCCAAGTGGCCTCAATGACTCTCTAAAAGAAGGCAAATGACCAACTGTCTGCAAGGAATATAAATATAAACGACATCATCCATCTCCAATCTATAACACAGTCCTTTCTGCAGTTTCAAGAAGGCTCCATGCCCATTTGCATCACTCAGGTGACCCTGAGGACACAGGTAGGCCTCCCAGTGGCCTCAATGACTCTCTAAAAGAAGGCAAATGACCAGCTATCTGCAAGGAATATAAATATAAACGACATCATCCAGTCTATAACACAGTCCTTTCTGCAGTTCAAAGAAGGCTCCTCGCCCATTTCCACCACTCAGGTGACCCTGAGGACACAGGTAAGCCTCCCAGTGGCCTCAATGACTCTCTCAAAGTTGAAGAAGCTTCTTGGCATGAGAGGCGAAATGTCTTCAAAGAAAAAACAAGAAAGTTTGCCTCCTGAAAAAAAGCACCTTTGGGGAAAAAAGGTACTTATGACCGATACTCGTCGTTACGACTGTCGCAGCCTCCCCATGGTCACATGATCCAAATTCAGACACTTGGCAATCACAATGTATTTACGACGGTTGCGGCATCCCGGGATCGTGTGATTGTCATTTGCGACCTTCCCAGCCGGCTTCCCACAAGCGAAGTCAATGGGGGAAAGGGGACACCCTTAACGACCATGCGATCCACTTAACAACTTGAATAATTTGCTTAATTTCTTCTTTATTTCCTCTTTGACGGCTTCGGGTGTCGAGGGCTTCGTTTAACAACCATGGGGAAAAGGTTCATAAAGTTGGCTGCGAGCTACGTAACAACAGCCTTGCTAAGCTACGGAAATTCTTGTATCAGATGTGGTTATAAGTTGAGGACTACGATATGCTATTCAAATTCTCCTTGTCAAGAACGCTGCTGGTCACTTCCAATATAACCATCCCAGCCGTGTGCCCTGCAGATGAATGGATGGTTGGGGGGTCTTCAGTGCATTGGCACCCCAACATCTGGAGGGCACCAAGTTGGAGAAAAAGGGCTTTAAAAGGGCATCAACGTTATCTGATGCCAAGGCTCACCAGCTGAACTTTACACCGTTGTAAAGGTGGGAGGCAGAGCAGGGTATGAAAGCCAGAACAGGTGTGTTTACAGCACACCTTTGCTGATTTATTCTACTCTTTACAGCTACCTATTAAGAGGGTACATGTCAACCAAAGGATCAGATTGCTCCATAAATTTGCTGTGTAAATTTGACCAGCAAATAAATCAATTAAAAAAAAGCGATTCACCATTTTATTTATTTATTTTATTTATTTTATTTTAATTCCATTTATATCCCGCCCTTCTCCGAAGACTCAGGGCGGCTTACAAGCTTAGCAGTAGCCTTCATTCTATGTATATGCCTGCTTATTAGGGCTTTCACACACACCACAGCGGCATTATTACAAAGTCAGCTTAATTGCCCCCAACAATCTGGGTCCTCATTTTACCTACCTCGGACGGATGGAAGGCTGAGTCAACCTTGAGCCTGGTGGGACTCGAACCTGCACTAATTGCAGGCAGCTGGTGTTACTTAAGGAGGCATTAGCCCACTGCTCCACCAAGGCTCTTTTAAGCAGTTGAGTTGGACTCACAGCTTGGGGTGCATTTGAGAATTACCCTCCTATTTGCAGCCATGGCTAACTGTGAATATGATGATGATGATGATGATGATGATGATGATGCCTTCAGGTGCTTTGGAGAAGAGCTTGACTCCCTCTTCTTTGGGGCAGCCCCTGAGATATTGGAAGACTGCCATCATGTCTCTTTGTTGAGTAACAGAATAACAGAGTTGGAAGGGACCTAGGAGGTCATCTAGTCCAACCCCCTGCTCAAGCAGGAGACCTATACCATTCCAGACAAATAGTTGTCCAGTCTCTTCTTAAAAACTTCCCATGTTGGAGCATTCACAACTTCTGGAGACAAGTTGTTCCCCTGGTTAATTGTTCTCCCTGTCAGGAAATTTCTCCTTAGCTCCAGGTTGCTTCTCTCCTTGATTGGATTCCGTCCGTTGCTTCTCCTCCTGCCTTCAGGGGCTTTATATTGACAGCTCCTTACCTAATACAGAGGATCCTTGACGTACACCCACCGTGGAGCCCAATATTTTCGGTCGCTAAGCGAGACAAATGCTAAGTGTCAGATCAGTGCACAGCAACCGTTCGCCGCATAACAGCGAAGGAACAGCAAGCATAAGTTGGCAGCTGAAATCAGGTGAGTTTTGCCCCCCCTGTTATGACCTTTCTTGCCACAGTTGTTAAGTGAATCACTGCAGTTGTTAAGATAGTAACACGGTTGTTAAACGAAGCTGGCTTCCCCATTGACTTTGCTTGTCAGAAGGTCGCGAAAGGGGATCCCGTCACCCCGGGGCGACCGTCATAAATATAAACCAGTCGCCAAGTGTCTGAATTCTGATCATGTGACCAGAGGGATGCTGCAACGGTCGTAGGTGTGAACAACGGTCACTTTTTTCAGTGCCGCTGTAACTTCAGACGGTCACCAAACAAACTGTTGTAAGATGAGACGAGATGAGACGAGACGAGACGAGACGAGACAAGACAAGACAAGACAAGACAAGACAAGACAAGACAAGACAAGACAAGACAAGACAAGACAAGATAAGATAATCTTTCTTGTCATTTTTTACTGTGGGCACAATGGCACATATCAAAAATGAAATTTAGTTGCCCACTCTCAAAGTGAAACACATACATGACACACACCTAAAACATACTATATACAACATATGTATAGACCCACACCCCTACATATACATAACAATAAAATATTAAATACTGTCCATCTTGAACATATAACGGAAGGAGGAAGCTTAAGAGTTCACAAAGTTAATGCTGTGTGGAATGAAACGATGGCTGAATCTGGATGTTCTGCTTTGGATACCACGAAGTCCCCTCCT
Organism: Vipera berus; assembly: GCF_964194415.1. NCBI lineage: Eukaryota > Metazoa > Chordata > Lepidosauria > Squamata > Viperidae > Vipera > Vipera berus. The sequence continues at coordinate 3,416,400 of NC_138206.1, forward strand.
CCCGGAAGGGAACAAAGAAAACAGGCCGTGAAGAGGGTGTGTAGTGTCCCAGACAATCTTGCAGACCCTGCTCAAGCAACGCTTCTGTGCCACGTCCTGGATGGAGGGGAGGGAACTGCCAAGGATCTGTTCTTACTGTCCTCACCACTCTCTGCACCGCCTTCCTGTCTGAAGCAGGGATACTTCCAAACCGGACTGTGATGCCGTATGACAGGATGCTCTCGATCGTCCCTCCGTAGAAAGTGGTCAGGACAGGGGAAGGAAGATGTGCTTTTCTCATGCGACGCAGAAAATGCAGGCGCTTCTGTACCATGTCCTGTATGGAGGGGAGGGAACTGCCAAGGATCTGTTCTTACTGTCCTCACCACTCTCTGCACCGCCTTCCTGTCCGAAGCGGTGATGCTTCCAAACCGGACTGTGGTGCCATATGACGGGATGCTCTCGATCGTCCCCCCCGTAGAAAGTGGTGAGGACAGGGGAAGGAAGATGTGCTTTTCTCATGCGACGCAGAAAATGCAGGCGCTTCTGTGCCATGTCCTGGATGGAGGGGAGGGAACTACCAAGGATCTGTTCTTACTGTCCTCACCACTCTCTGCACCACCTTTCCTGTCCGAAGCAGGGATGCTTCCAAACCGGACTGTGATGCCATATGACAGGATGCTCTCGATCGTCCCTCTGCGGAAAGTGGTCAGGACAGGGGGAGGAAGACAGGGAAGTAAGTCGAGGATTACCCGTTTATCACGTTATTTAACATTTAAGTGTCCAAAGCTACCCTGTTTAGCCTAGTTCCCTTTCAGCTCTGATTGCAAACTTCCTGCTTGCTGCCTTTTGTGCTAATTGATCCCTGTTTGGGATGGCCGCTACAACTTTACTAATGAACTACCTAAAGGAAGAAGACTTAAGAGTGATCATTTGCAAAGCTACCAAGTTAATATCATGAGGGCTAGAAGAAAAGGGGGGGTTGGGGGTCTTTGTTCACATAGAAATGGCTTCCCTCATCCAAGTTGGTAGGAACGTTCTTGCTGGCGCCTTGGTTAGCTTGTTTACTGCTGGAGTGTCAGTCTGAGTTGGGGTGTTGTTTACTGTTGACGGGGGTGTTGTTTGCTGCTGGATTGTTGGTCCACTGTCAATCCTGCTTATCGGTGTGTTCATTGCTGGCCGGGGGAGGCTGCCTTCTTTTAGATTCTTAAATGTGTCTTTTGAATGATATGTCGACGTTCATCTCTATGTGTCTGTTGATGGCAGATCTGTCTGCGTGCCAAACTTGCAGGAATCCTCTGGCGTTTTGGGACTGGGCTTGCTCTACAGCAGCGGCCAAAACTGTGGGAACCTTTTGGGAAAAGTGTAGAGTAGAAATGCCCCCTTTGGTTAAGTTTCCACCCATTTTTCTTCTAATTTCTTTATCACCGTAGCCTGGTTCACTTAATAATACTATTTTGCATCGCTTTCTGGGCGACCGCTCAACTCTTTGCACCATTACTTGAATTTTATTACGTTTTACAAGCTCACTAAATGAAAGAACACAAAAACACCCAACCAACTCGATAGCGATCACACAACACACCAACAAATGTCCTCCTCTCGGCTTCAATACACAACAACAATAACCGGATCCGACTGTAATCTGATTGGCTCATTGCCAAAACAAGATGACACCCGATTGGCTCTCTAAACGCTCGTGCTCATTGGCTACAATCAGGTGAAGGAAAGCTACCGGAGATCAACCGAAGCAAGTTGCGTTTCCTTTCTCTGGTTATTTGGCTATAGAATACAGTACAGATAATTGAACCAATTATGCCGCATGACATTCTTGAAGCAACTATCTTCCCATCGATATATAATTTTACGGTACTACTCCAAAAAAAAAAAACAGTGGTGTTATTAGCCACCAAACCTCAAAAATAAACTTTTCCCAGAAAGTTCCCACAATTCTGGCCACTACTGTAGGATGGTCACCGTTTCCCGGTCGAAGCTGTAAGTGAGTTTTTAATCACGTCTTCCGGCTGTTAGTTGATATTCATAAGATCTGCCCAGTTAGTCTTCTGCCTGTTTGTCGTACGTTGTGGCTGTTGCAGTCCTGACGTTGCATGTTGTAGATCAGAGGTCCCCAACCTTTTCGGCGCCAGGGACCGGTTCCATGGAGAAAGGTTTTTCCCGCGGACCGGAGGGTGCGTGGTTTTGGGTGCTGCCTGCATCTTGCGGATGGGTTTTGCTTGTTTGTGCGGACCGGTTGCTGGCATGACGCGGCCCGGTAGGTGTCCACAGACCAGGGTTGGGGACCCCTGTTGTACACGACTCCTGCGTTTTCTTCTGGAGCTGGTGGGTCTTTCGGTTGGCTTGGGTGGTTTTGGACGGCTTCAATTGGTTTGCTTGCAACGTGGTCATAAAGGTAAAGGTAAAGGTTCCCCCGCACATGCGTGCTAGTCGTTTCCAACTCTAGGGGCCGGTGCTCATCTCCGTTTCAAAGCCGAAGAGCCAGCGCTTGTCCGAGGACGTCTCCGCGGTCATGTGGCCGGCATGACTAGACGCCAAAGGCGCACGGAACGCTGTTACCTTCCCACCGGAGCGGTCCCTATTTTTCTACTTGCATTTTTACGTGCTTTCGAACTGCTAGGTTGGCAGAAGCTGGGACGGGTCACAGGCGCTCACTCTGCTACGCGGCACTCGGGATTCGACCTGCCAAACTGCCGACCTTCTTGATCGACAAGCTCAGCGTCCTAACCCACTGAGCCACCGCGTCATAACCGTCAGTTATTTCTGAGACGTTTTTTGCTATAGGGTAGCGCTAGCCTTTGTTATCTCTTTACTATTGGGGTTGTTATCCAACAAGACGCAGCTCTGATTCTATTCCTCAACTATCTGAGGCGGGGGTGAGGGGGGAAGAGAATAACCACACCATATTTGTCAAATGCCTGTTTTGACTTCCAAGTAGCGAAAATATTTTTCAAGCTATTCCCAAGGCTGATGAGAGCGGAAAGGGTGGGGGGTGGCGGGTGTATTTGGATTGGTTTTAAGCTGGCAAACCAGAAGAATTGGGGCCATTCCAGTTCTTTGCTCTTTTTAACAGTAAATATCCTCCCCTAGGATTTTTTTTTTGGGGGGGGGGGTTTGCGGGAGATAGGAGACACACACATACAGACACATACACACACGTGTATGGACTGTGATCTTGGAAGATGGTTTATTTCGAACCTCATTTGCATTGATTATTTGCACTGTAGAGTATGGTCAGCTGTTGTAACAACATGTGGCAAAGACTGAACAGAACAGAATCAGAATAGAGCTGGAAGGGACCTTGGAGGTCATCTAGTCCAGCCCCCTGCTTGAGCAAGAGAACTTATATACCTTTTCAGACAACTGGCTGTCCAGCCTCTTCTTAAAAACTTCCAGTCATGGAGCGCCCACAACTTCTGGTGGCAAGCTGTTCCAATGGTTGATTGTCCTCACTGTCAGGAAGTTTCTCCTTAGTTCCAGGTTGCTTCTCTCCTTGATTAGTTTCCATCCGTTGCTTCTTGTCCTGCCTTCAGGTTTCTTTGGAGAAGAGCTTGACTCCCTCTTCTTTGGGGCAGCCCCTGAGATACTGGAGCACTGCTATCATGTCACCCCTTGTCCTTTTCTCTAGAACAGGGCTTTTCAGCCTTTTCACCCATTGTACCACTTTTGGGATATGGCAGCATCCGAGTACCACCAGTCGCCTAGCAAAGGGTCAAAAACTTGATGACCAAAAATAAAGGAAAAAAGTGATGAAGTACAGGTAGTCCTCACCTTACAACAGTTTGCTTAGTGACTGTTCAAAGTTACAATGGCACTGAAAAAAGTGCCCCCCAAGCCACAGCCGAGCAAGACACCTGCCTGCCCGCCCAGCGGCGCTCTTCCTCCTGTCCGAGGTTTTCATGGTTGTGAGCATTTCTGTTGAGGATTGGCAGCAGGGGTGGGGTGGGGGGTGTTCGATTTTTATTTCCCGCCCCCCATCTGCTGGGTGGTTGCAGCAGGTTTTGCTCACTTCACATGACCCTGGGACGCTGTGACCGTCCTAAATATGAATCAGTTGCCAAGCATCTGAATGTAAGTCACAAGACCCTGGAGATGCTGCAACATTCCAGCTGATCGGCGCTTCTTCTGGGCTCAGAAGCGCCAGGATCGGTGCTGAGCTCCAGCTGGATCCTGGCGCTGATCCTGGCGCTTCCGCTGAGCCCCGACAGCCCTGCAGCTCCAGCCATCTCTCGCTCGGGCTTGTGCAGTGCTGCCACCAGTTCAGCTCATTCCCCTCCCCGCTGCCACTTTCCTAGGATGGTCGCGTACCACCTGCCAGGTGCCAACGTACCACAGGTGGTACCCGTACCGCTGGTTGAAAAGCCCTGGGCTACACTGGCCATACCCAATTCCTGCAGCCGTTCTTCATATGTTTCATGAAAGCCAGCTGGGTGACTTTGAGCCAGTCCGTCTCTCTGAGCTGAACCGACCTCACAGGGTTGTTGTTGTTGTGGGGAAATCGAAGGAGGGAGGTGTGTTGTGGATATGTTTTCCGCCTTCAATTACTTGTAAAAATGTTAATGGCGGGATACAAATAAATAAATAAATATAATTAACAAGTAAATAACTAAATCAGTAACCCTCTCCTGAGCAATAAATCCATGGACCTGACTATTTTCTAGGTCAGCCAGAGCTGCTGATCGAGGGAGCTTCGGGGAAGTGTGAGGTGGGAATGGGGTCCAAAGTCTGGATTTTTTTCCTAGCTCAGAATGCCAAGAGTTATTCAGTGAACAAAGGGCACCTGGCCAGGCCCTGGCGAGCGGCGTGAACTTTATCACAAGGTGGTCCTCGAGTTACGACCAAAACTGAGCCCAAAATGTCTGTTGCTAAGCACATTATTAGCTAAGTGAATTTTGCTCCATTTTAGGACCCCTTTCCCTCACAATTGTTAAGTGAATCACTTCAGCTCTTCATTTAGTAACACGGCAGTTAAAGGAATCGGGCTTCCCCAAAGTCCCCTAGCTCGCTTTCATGCCTAAGGCGGGACTAGAACTCACCGCCTCCTGGTGATTGGCCCAAAGTCACCCAGTTGACTTTCATGCCTAAGGCGGCACTAGAACTCACCGTCTCCTGGTCATTGGCCCAAAGTCACTCAGCCGGCTTTCATGCCTAAGGCGGGACTAGAACTCACCGCCTCCTGGTGATTGGCCCAAAGTCACCCAGCCGGCTTTCATGCCTAAGGCGCGACTAGAACTCACCGCCTCCTGGTGATTGGCCCAAAGTCACTCAGCCGGCTTTCATGCCTAAGGCGCGACTAGAACTCACCGTCTCCTGGTGATTGGCCCAAAGTCACTCAGCGGGCTTTCATGCCTAAGGCGGGACTAGAACTCACTGTCTCCTGGTGATTGGCCCAAAGTCACTCAGCCGGCTTTCATGCCTAAGGCGGGACTAGAACTCACCGCCTCCTGGTGATTGGCCCAAAGTCACTCAGCCGGCTTTCATGCCTAAGGCGGGACTAGAACTCACCGTCTCCTGGTGATTGGCCCAAAGTCACTCAGCCGGCTTTCATGCCTAAGGCGGGACTAGAACTCACCGTCTCCTGGTGATTGGCCCAAAGTCACTCAGCCGGCTTTCATGCGTAAGGCGGGACTAGAACTCACCGTCTCCTGGTGATTGGCCCAAAGTCACTCAGCCGGCTTTCATGCCTAAGGCGGGACTAGAACTCACCGCCTCCTGGTGATTGGCCCAAAGTCACCCAGCTACCACGCCTAAGGTAGGACTAGAACTCAGACTCGCCTGGTGTCTAGGCCAGCTCTTTAACCACTAGGCCAAACTGGCTTCATGCAAGGACCACCCCAAGGTTCAGGCACACAAGACAGCCGCGAATGCAACACACACATCCAAAAACACACACATCCTAAACAAACAACACTGCACACACACAGACACCCCTGCAAAAAAAAAAACAAAAAAAAATGAGGAAAAGAAAGATGGCGACCACGTTAAGGGTTTCAGGAGTCTTGAAAGGGAAAACACGCAACATTGGGAAAGTTTTCCAGCAAAGTTTTTTTTTCTTTCCTTCTGCGGGATCCCAGTTGTGTATCCAGAGAGGGAGGGCGGCAAGTGGATCACGGCAGGGACACAACAAATGTCGGATTAGGCTATTTTGAGGCACCTCCCTCCCTCGCCAATGGCCTCGGAAATCGGACGTCGGAAATCGGAAACCAAATCAGCGGGAGGGGCACCTCTTGGTGTGTGTGTGTGTGTGTGGGTGGGAAACAGCAGGTGCAGGTTGCAAAGTCTGTCCGTTCTGGCTACACAAAGCTGGACTCAGCCCCCCTCCCTCCCCGGTCATTTTCCAGAGAGAGGGATTAGATGCCCACATTCTACGTTTCAGGAGCCTGGTTTCCAGTTTCCTTTCTTCCTCTTTGATTCATGGCAACAACTCGAATGCCAGTCCAGGAGGTTATCTGGGGACATGGGAGGGAAGGGGTGAGGATTTGAGGACAAGGCAGGGGTCATCGCCACCCCCTCCCCTCCCCTAGGGTCAAGCATCCGAGGTCTCAGGACACCGAGTGGTTTTTACACAGGAGTCATCGCAACATAAAACTTCTTAAACAGGCTTTAAATTCAGCTTCCTTTCCCCTCAATCTCCAGACCCGGCTGCAGGTAGTAGGAACAGCATGACAGAGTTGAAAGGGACCTTGGAGGTCATCTAGTCCAACCCGCTGCTCAAGCATGAGAAGACCCTATGGCAGGGGTAGGCGACCTTGGCCCCTTCATGACTTGTGGACTTCAACTCCCAGAATTCCTGAGTCAGCATGGGGAAAAGGTTGGCCCCTTCATGAGCCGTGGACTTCAACTCCCAGAATTCCTCAGCCAACATGGCTCAGCTTAGAAACCTCTCCCTTTTCCCTCAGGGTGGCTGGCTGAGGAATTCTGGGAGTTGAAGTCCACGACTCATAAAAGAGCCAAGGTTGCCTACCCCTGTGACATTTCAGTCACTTGGCAACTGACTCATATTTATGACGATTGCAGCATCCCGGCGGGAGGGTTCATGCGATCCCCTTTGGTGGCCTTCTGACAAGCAAAGCCAACGGGGGAAGCCGGGTTCGCTTAACAACCGGGTTACAAAGATCGTAAAATGCGGCAAAAGTCACTTAACAGCTGTCTTGCTTAGCAAATGGAAGTTTTTGGCCCAGTTCTGGTTATAAGCCGAGGACTCAACACATTTGCAGGCCTCCTTGCAAGCCGATGTACAGTTTTGACATTTTCTGCAAGCAGACACTGAAGGAGGCTGGGTACACAACATAAGCTTAAGCCTGAATTAAGCAAAATACAATGGCTGCCTTCACACAGAGGGCTGCTGTGGGCAGATCGAATGCCCCTTTTCATGAAGCTTAAGGAGATTCCTGAAACAATGGCTGAGATGCTTAAAACATCACAAGACGTTGGCTGGGTTACCAGAACACAGGGACACACAAACTCAGTTAGGGGCCATAGAGTGAAACACATACGGGGGATTGCCTGGGTTTCAGTTAGCCTCTGACACCATCTCAGACTTCCGTCTGTCTGTCTATCTGCCTGTCTGTGTCCATCTCCATCTCTCTCTCTCTCTCTCTCTCCATCCCTCCATCTCTCTATCATCTGTCTTCTATTTTTTTCTAATCAATCTATCTATCTATCTATCTATCTATCTATCTATCTATCTATCTATCTATCTATCTATCTCATTTATCTCATCTATCTATCTATCATCTATCATCTATCTATCTATCTCATCTCATCTCATTTATCTCATCTATCTATCTATCATCCATCTATCTATCATCTATCTCATCTATCTATCTCACTCATCTATCCATCTATCTCATCTGTCTGTCTGTCTGTCTGTCTGTCTGTCTGTCTATCTATCTATCTATCTATCTATCTATCTATCTATCTATCTATCTATCTATCTATCTATCCAGTGCTTTTCTTGTAAACAAAAAAGGTGCCGGAACTCACACACGTCATACAACCTGCCTTGCCTACTCTACAAGGTTCCATCCCAAAAAGGTGTTGGAACTCCGTTCTGGGCGTTCTATGACAAAAAAAAGGCCCTGTATCTATCTATCTATCGCCTCCATCCCATGGTGAGACTATCCATCTATCATTTATTATCATCTCTATCTATCTATCTATCTATCTATCTATCTATCTATATCTATCTATCACCTCCATCTCATGGTGAGACAGCCCTGGGTGGTTTGCAACATCATACAAGCAGAGATAGAAATATTTAAACATTAAAATTAACTATTAAACTACACAGCGTATTACAGTCTACTACCCTAACATATTGTGTGAACCCAGCCATGGAGAATTTTCTCCATTCCCATCAGATTAAACTCATCTGCACCAGTTCCTTGGTCTATAAAATTAAATCTAGCATGACTTATTATTCTTCACTGTGTTTAAGCTGGACGCGTTACGGACCTCCTGCTAGTTCATCTTAGGCTGCCTCCTTATATGCTTTATTAAAAACAGGGGTTCTGCTTTCCCAGCTCTGCTGTTCCATAGGACATGCTCGGCCCTCCGTGGTTCTCAGATCTCCAATAAGTTCTGCAAAGTCCATGGATTTTAGGTTTTGTGACATAACAACTGGGGTATTTCTCAAGCGCTAACTAAAGAAATGCTCATTTTTCTGCACTGTTCCAGTTTGGCTTGGGAAGACCAAATCCTTCCGCGTTTTTTGCCATTCTCCCAACTTTGAAGCCAACAAATACTCCAATTTATTTTCAAGCGCTTCAAAGTTTGGAGGAATACAGGAAGTCTTTGACTTTCAACTAACTTAGTTCAAAGTTACAACACCGCTGAAAAAAAAGTGACTTAGAACCAGTTTTACACGCTTACGGCCGTCGCACCATCCCCACGTCATGTGATCAAGATTCGGACGCTCGGCAACTGACTCATATTTATGATGGTCGTGGTATCCAGGGGTCACGTGATCCCCTTTTTCCACCTTCTGACAAGCAAAAGCCAATGGAGAAGCCGGATCCACTTAACAACCCCGTCACTAACTTAACAACTGCAGAGATTCACTTCATAGCGGGATGAAAGCTCGTCAAATTGTGCAACTCACTTAACAACTGCCTTGCTTAGCAAAAGAAATTTTGGGCTCAGCTGTGGTCGTACGTTGAGGACTACAAGTGGGGTGGCGTGCAAAAATTTGGGAGCAAGATTAATCAGTAAATCCAAGTTAATCTTGGTGCAGTTTCCGAGCCGTTACGGGCCGCTGCTTCGGGCTGACTAACCAGCTACTTTTTCAAAGAATTTTTGAAATGAGAACTTACGAAAGGAAGCAAAGAATGATGTAAGGAAAATGAAAAGCAAATTACTCACAGCCCATTGCAAGAGGAAGGGAGGGATCATTTATGAATCAGTGTGGCTGCAACGTCCACCCAACTAGAGAATACTTATTCTGCTTTAAAGCCGAGGGCTGCATTTCTGCAGAGAAGGACTTTTGCAATTTTTTGCAAACTTGAAATGAGGGAGGTAGCCCAACGCAAGAGCCGTGGAGGCTGGAACGGAAAGTTGTGAGAATAGCGGAGCTGAAAAATGCCTCAAGGTTATGAGGTTCACCCGCTGATGCTTCAGGGTCCCAATCAACTATTTGTGGGGGGGGGGGAAACACATTTCTTCATTTATATAACCAAGATCACAGGTCTAAACTTTTCTCTGTTTACTTGAGTAAGGTTGATTTTTTAAAAAAAATAATCCTGCTTTTATTACTGTAGTAGTGACTTAATGTAACAAGCATGGCTAATACTCTTTCCCCCTCCTATTTTCCCCACAACAACAACCCTGTGAGGTAAGTTGGGCTGAAAGTAACTGGCCCAAAGTCACCCAGATAGCTTTCTTGGCTAAGGCGGGACTAGAACTCACCGTCTCCTGGTGATTGGCTCAAAGTCACCCAGTCGACTTTCTTGGCTAAGGCGGGACTAGAACTCACCGTCTCCTGGTGATTGGCTCGAAGTCACCCAGATGGCTTTCATGCCGAAGGCGGGACTAGAACTCACTGTCTCCTGGTGATTGGCTCAAAGTCACCCAGATGGCTTTTATGGCCAAGGCAGGACTAGAACTCACTGTCTCCTGTTGATTGGCTCAAAGTCACCCAGCTGGATTCAGGACTAAGGCGGGACTAGAACTCACCGTCTCCTGGTGATTGGCCCAAAGTCAGCCAGGCAGCTCTCATGTCTAACATGGGACTGGAACTCACTGTCTCCTGATGATTGGTCCAAGTTTGTCTAGCTGGCTTTCGTGTCTAAGGCAAAACTAGAATTCACCATCTCCTAGTTTATTGTTATTAAGTTATTACGGCCTGATGCCTTAATAACTATACCAAACTGGCTCTAGGTTCAAATTCACAAAACTGGCTGTAGGTTTTCAGTTTCACAGTGGGTAACTTCACCCAACCCACTTACTCAACCCACCAATCAGAAACTAGTCATATACAGATTTGTGCTATGTGTCCCACCACCCATAAACTCCACAGTCCAAACTAATCACAATTGAATGACGCTACTCCAATATCTCAGGGGCTGCCACAAAGAAGAGGGAGTCAAGCTATTCTCCAAAGCGCCTGAAGGCAGGAGGAGAAGCAACAGATGGAAACTCACCAAGGAGAGAAGCAACCTAGAACTAAGGAGAAACTTCCTGACAGTTCGAACAATTAACCAGTGGAACAACCTGCCTCCAGAAGTGGTGAATGCTCCAACACTGGAAGTTTTTAAGAAGAGACTGGACACTCATTTGTCTGAAATAGTATAAGGTTTCCTGCCTGAGCAGGGGGTTGGACTAGATTTTATTTTTATTTTATTTTTTTATTTTAATCCCATTTATATCCCACCCTTCTCCGAAGACTCAGGGCGGCTTACAATTTAAGCACAAACCAATGTGCTTAGCAATAGCCTTCATTCTATGTATATGCCTGCTTATTAGGGCTTTCCCTCCCCCAAGCGGCATTATTACAAAGTCAGCTTAATTGCCCCCAACAATCTGGGTCCTCATTTTACCTACCTGGGAAGGATGGAAGGCTGAGTCAACCTTGAGCCTGGTGGGACTCGAACCTGCACTAATTGCAGGCAGCTGGTGTTACTTAGGGAGGCATTAGTCCACTGCTCCACCAAGGCTCTGCAAGGTCCCTCCAAGGTCCCTTCCAACCTCCAAGGTCCCTTCCAACTTATTATTATTATTATTATTATTATTATTATTATTATTATTATTATTATTATTATTATTATTACTTGATCTTTAACTGACCTCCTCAAATGTCTTACGCATGGTCACCTAGGGTCTGCCAGGAGCCAGAAGGGGGAATAGAAGGGAGGGACAGAAGATATGATCCGGGTTTCAAATGGCAGAGAAAAAAAAGCAGCCCAATCTCAGAGTCCCAGAAGACAATCCCTTCAATAGGAGCCAGCCGTGTGCTGCAGCTGCCAAAAAAGCCAACACAGTGCTGGGCTGCATTAACAGAGAGAAAGAATCGAGATCACGTGAAGTGTTAATACCACTTTACAAGGCCTTGGCAAGGCCACCCTTGGAAAAAGGCATCCAGTTTTGGTCACCACCATGTAAAAAAGATGTCGAGACTCTAGAAAGAGGGCAGAGAAGAGCAACAAAGATGATCAGGGGACTGGAGGCTAAAACATATAAGGAACAGCTGCTGGAATTGGGTATGTGTAGTTTAATGAAGAGAAGGACGAGGGGGGACAGGATAGCAGCGTTCCAGTATCTCAGGGGCTGCCCCAAAGAAGAGGGAGTCAAGCTCTTCTCCAAAGCGCCCAAAGGCAGGATAAGAAGCAATGGATGGAAACTGATCAAGGAGAGAAGCAACCTGGAACTAAGGAGAAATTTCCTAACAGTGAGGACAATTAGCCAGTGGAACAGCTTGCCACCAGAAGTTATGGCTGCTCCAACAGTAGAAGTTTTAAAGAGGAGGTTGGTCAACCATTTGTCTGAAATTTTATAGGGTTTCCTAGCTGAGCAAGGGGTTGGACTAGAAGACCTCCAAGGTCCCTTCCAACTCTGTTATTCTGTATCCTGCTTTTACCAATAAAAAGCCGAGCAGAATAAAATTCCCTGGCAGACGGAAATCTAGCAGGTTACAGGGCTGGGCTGGATTTTTCCTCCCTCGCCTGGGTGGTTTCTATTTAAGGAGAGGCCGTGGGGATGGGTGCTCTTTTAAAAAAAAAAGGGAACATGTTTGAACATCGTGCGCTTAATACCGTTTACGCGGCACAATCCGTTCTGCCGGATCATCAGTTTTCTAAATCCTTCACGCCCATCTTCCCTTCAGGTACTGGAGAGATGCAAAACACCAGGGCCTTCAAAGAGCCCAGCGTTGACACTACAGGTTGCCCTCAACTTACGACTGCAGTTTTGGAGCAGAACTCCCGTTGCTAAGCAAGGCGGTTGTTAAGTAAGCCGTGCTCAATTTTATGACATTTTTGCCACGGTTATTAATCACATTCGTGCAGTTGTTAAGAGGATCTGGCTTCCCCCCTTGTTTTTTGCTGGTCAGAAGCCAGTTGGGAAGATCACCATGTGGAGATCACAGTGACCATCATAAACACACATGCTGCTTGCCCAGCATCCATTTTGTGACTGTGGGGGAATGCTGGGAAATTCTGGGAGTTGAAGTCCACCCAGTTTATTTATTTAATTTATGTTATTTATTTAATTTAATTTCTATACCGCCCTTCTCCCGAAGGACTCAGGGCAGTGTACAGGGCGATAAAAATACAACATAGAAAAATTAAAAATAAGATTAAATTAATCTAGTCCTAACAATAAAGAATTACAAATTACAAATTAAAATACCCCAAACCCATTAGTTTAAACCAAGGATGCTTTTTTTCAGGAGGCAACTGGACTGTCTTGTTTTTCTTTGAAGACATTTTGCTTCTCATCCAAGAAGCTTCTTCAGCTCTGACTGGATGGTGAAGGATAGAAGGATTTATACTCCTTGCAGAAAAACTGGTCATTTGCATCCTTTTTAGATGGTCGTTGAGGCCACCTGGAGGTTTGTCTGTGTCCTCAGGGTCACCCGAGTGGTGCAAACGGGGGATCTCTCTATCTCGGTGCAAACGGGGGATCTCTCTATCTCCAGTCTACAACACCGTCCTTTCCGCAGTTCCAAGAAGGCTCCACCCCCATTTGCACCACTCGGGTGACCCTGAGGATACAGACAAACCTCCAGGTGGCCTCAACGACCCTCTAAAAAGGATGCAAATGACCAGTTTTTCTGCAAGGAGTATAAATCCTTCTATCCTTCACCATCCAGTCAGAGCTGAAGAAGCTTCTTGGATGAGAAGCAAAATATCTTCAAAGAAAAACAAGACAGTCCAGTTGCCTCCTGAAAAAAAGCATCCTTGGTTTTTAATTTGTAATTTGTAATTCTTTATTGTTAGGGCTAGATTAATTTAATCTTATTTTTAATCGTCTTCAAAGAAAAACAAGAAAAGTCCAATTCCCTCCTGAAAAAGCATCTTCGGGACAACCCGGACCTTGGAGGACGGAGAATCTCCATAAAGACCCAACTTAAAACTGCCAAAGCTGAGAAAAACACTTCTTCCGTTTGAAACCGCTTGTAAGGATCAGCCAGGAGGAATGCAAGTCAGACGCTCGTTCTGGTGAAAGGTGAGAAGGCCCAGTTCCAAAGAGCGATTGTCATTGTTTATTCCAGAGCTATTGTTCCACAGCCCAGCTCCGAAACTCCGAGAACAAAGGCCTCTGGCTGTTGGAAAAGGTCAGGCCTCGCCACCCCCTCGGACGTCAGTCAGTCGAAGCGGGGGGGGGGGAAACAGGTGGATCAAACGGCTCAAAGGCCAGACAGGCTTGAAGGGGGGGGAAAAAAGTGGGGCAGCCGGAGTTCAAATTTCGACGCAATTCTCTGCTTTCCAAACCAAAATTTCTGCATTTTCTCCCCTTTACAGAATCGGCAAAGATTCGCTACCGCTCCAAACGAGAAATAAAACTCTACGAGTTAAGGGAAAAGCATACAGTAGTCCTTGACTTAAGGGCCACAATTTGAGCCCGGATTTCTATTAAAAGCGGGACGCTTGTTAAGTGAGTTATGTCCAATTTTACGACGTTTTGGCACGATTGTTAAGCAAAGTTCTAGTCCCACCTTAGGCACGAAAGTCGGCTGGATGACTTTGGGCTAATGATCAGGAGACTGTGAAGTCTAGTCCCATCTTAGGCACGAAAACCGGTTGGGTGACTTTGGGCCCATCACCAGGAGATGGTGAGTTCTAGTCCCTCCTTAGACATGAAAGCCATCTGGGTGACTTTGGCCCAACCAGCTGGAGACAGTGAGTTCTAGTCCTGCCTTAGCCATGAAAGCCAGCTGGGTGACTTTGGGCCAATCACCAGGAGATGGCGAATTCTAGTCCTGCCTTAGATATGAAAGCTGGGCTGGGTTGACCAATCACTAGGAGGTTGTGAGTTCTAGTCCCGACTTAGGCACGAAAGCCAGCTGGGCAATTAGTGCCAATCACTAGGAGACGGTGAATTCTAGTCCTGCCTTAGCCATGAAAGCCAGCGGGGTGATTTTAGGCCAATCACCAGAAGACGGTGAGTTCTAATCGTGCCTTAGACATGAAAACTGGGCTGGGTTGACCCATCACTAGGAAGTTGTGAGTTCCAGTCCCGCCTTAGGCACAAAAGACAGCTAGGTGACTTTGGGCCAATTACCAGGAGACGGTGAATTCTAGTCCCACCTTAGGCATGTAAACCAGCTGGATCACTTGGGGCCAATCACTAAAAGATGGTGAGTTCTACTCCCGCCTTAGCCATGAAAGCCAGCTGGAGGACTTTGGGCCAATCACCAGGAGACGGTGACTTCCTGAATGCCTCAACCAGCACGTGTGGACTTCAACTCCCAGAATTCCCCAGCCTGAATGCAAGTTGAAGTCCCCACATCTTAAAGCTGCTGAGATGGAGAAACACCGGTGTAGGTCTGGCAGGAATGGATTCAGGTTACAGAAAAGCAAATCCTGATGAAGTCCTAGAAAAATTTGCTCCACATAAAAAACAGTTTGAACAGTGGAATCCTATGATCTAAGGAGGCGGGACCCTGCCGTGAAAAAGGGGTCAGAGTCAGACTAGATGACCTCAAAGATTTTTTAAAAAAAATAAAATAAAAAATAAAATAGATGATTAAAGCAGCTCTTCCAATTCTAGAAGCCTGTTCAAAAACGCCATACACACACACACACACACACACACACACACACACACACACACAGGGACACGGTGGCTCAGTGGGTTAGGACGCTGAGCTTGTCGATCAGAAGGTCGGCAGTTTGGCGGGTCGAATCCCGAGTGCCACGTAACAGAGTGAGCGCCTGTTACGCGTCCCAGCTTCTGCCAACCTAGCAGTTCGAAAGCACGTAAAAAATGCAAGTAGAAAAATAGGGACCACTCCGGTGGGAAGGTAACGGCGTTCCGTGCGCCTTTGGCATCTAGTCATGCCAGCCACATGACCACGGAGACGTCCTCGGACAAGCGCCGGCTCTTCAGCTTTGAAACGGAGATGAGCACTGGCCCCTAGAGTCGGAAATGACTAGCACAAATGTGCGGGGGAACCTTTACATTTAATATATATATATATACATACATACACACACACACACACACACACACACAGAAATCTTGTGGTTTTGCAGTTTGTTGTTTCTTTTAGATGTGTTGATTGATTGGAATTGGAGTCCTGTGACCATGACAGTCCTCAAGTTTGCAAGAAACAATTGAAGTTCCCGTAATTCCCCCTTTTTTTGCACAACATCCTGCCCATTTACTGCTTTCTTCAGAAACCAACAATTATGCACAGGACGGCTGAGAAAGACACCTATGTTAATTTCCACCCGTTCCGTTCATATTTATCACTATAATGCTTTATATATGTTCATTTCCATCTGATAAGGCACCCAGAGTTGCTTGGTTAGCGAGATGAATGGCATATACATTTAATTAAAAAAAAGAACACCTTTCACGCAATCAAACAATCACATTTGCCAGGTCCTTGAGAAGGACTTGATAAGTGGACAAAATGCCAAATCCAGTCTACATAATCTGGCCGACCACGTGACGAACCATAATAAATATGTATTTTCTAAAAAAAACAAACCAACAAATTTGCTTTGGGCCATTCTAGCATTGCATCAAGGGAGATTTCATCCCACATGGAAATAAAATGCGGGCAAGGTTAATAATAATAATAATATTGGAAGGGACCTTGGAGATCATCTAGTCGAACCCCCCCTGCTCAGGCAGGAAACCCTATACCATTTCAGACAAATGGCTGTCCAGTCTCTTCTTCAAAACTTCCAGTGTTGGAGCATTCACAACTTCTGGAGGCAGGTTGTTCCACTGGTTAATTGTTCTAACTGTCAGGATAATTCCTCCTTAGTTCCAGGTTGCTTCTCTCCTTGATGAGTTTCCATCCGTGGCTTCTTGTCCTGCCTTCAGGCGCTTTGGAGAATAGCTTGACTCCCTCTTCTTTGGGGCAGCCCCTCAGATACTGGAAGGCTGCTATCCTGTCCCCCCTCGTCCTTCTCTTCAATAAACTAGACACACCCAATTCCAGCAACCGCGTTCCTTATATGTTTTAGCCTCCAGTCCCCTGATCATCTTTGTTGCTCTTCTCTGTACCCTTTCTAGAGTCTCGACATCTTTTTTACATCGTGGCGACCAAAACTGGATGCAGTATTCCAAGTGTGGCTGCTATCCATGGAGTTGTACCAAATTTTTTGGCAGGATCAGATGGCCAGACCATCAAAATATGTTATTTCCCAAATCGCTAAAATAGATGACCATTAGGGGTCACCGAAGAGCTGGGATTTTCTGTGTGTTTCTTTACCGCTATCCTGAGGACATCTGGTTATTGCAGCTTCCTATATATATATATATATATATATATATATATATATATATATATATATATATATATATATATATATATATATATATATATATATATATATATATATATATATATATATATATATATATATATATATATATATATATATATATATATATATATATATATATATATATATATATATATATATATATATATATATATACATACATATATATATATATATATATATATATATATATATATATATATATATATATATATATATATATATATATATATATATATATATATATATATATATATATATATATATATATATATATATATATATATATATATATATATATATATATATATATATATATATATATATATATATATATATATATATATATAAACTTTGTGCAGGTCGTCCTAGATTTACAACCACAATTGAGCCAAAAATTTCTGTTGCTAAGTGAAACATTTTTAAAAGTGAATTTTGCCCCTTTATACGACCTTTCATGCCACTGTTGTTAAGTGAATTGTTGCCGTTGTTAAGTTAGTAACACGATTGTTAAGTGAATCCGGCTTCCCCCATTGTCTTTGCTGGTGAGTAGGTCACAAAAGGGGTTCACATGACCCCAAGGACACTGACTGTCATAAGAATGAGTCATTTGCCAAGTGTCCGAGTTTGGCAGGGATGCTACCAGGGTCATAAGTGAGAAAAATGGTCGTAAGTCACTGTCTTCAGTCCTCTTGTAACTTCAAATGGTCACTAAAGGAACTGTTGAAAGTTAAGGACTACCTCTACCAAAATGGATGGCCACAAGGGGTGAGCAAAGAGTTGAGATTTTCTGTGTGTCTCTTTACCGCCATCTTGAGGAAATCTGGATATTGCAGCTGCCATATTTTTTTTTCTTTTGACTTTATATAGGCTCAGCAACATGGACTCTTAATTGTTCGGAAAATTCAACCTTGGTGTGCTACTTTTGCAGAGCGATAATAATAATAATAAAGTTGGAAGGGACCTTGGAGGTCATCTAGTCCAACCCCCTGCTCAGGCAGGAAACATTATACCATTTCAGGCAAATGGCTGTCCAGTCTCTTCTTAAAAACCTCCAGTGTTGGAGCATTCACCACTTCTGGAGGTAGGTTGTTCCACTGGTTAGTTGTTCTAACTGTCAGGAAGTTTCTCCTTAGTTCTAGGTTGCTTCTCTCCTTGACTAGTTTCCATCCATTGCTTCTTGTCCTGCTTTCAAGTGCTTTGGAGAATAGCTTGACTCCCTCTTCTTTGGGGCAGCCCCTGAGATATTGGAACACTGCTATCATGTCACCCCTCACCCTTCTCTTCATTGGTGGAGCAGTGGACTAATGCCTCCTTAAGTAACACCAGCTGCCTGCAATTAGTGCAGGTTCGCATCCCACCAGGCTCAAGGTTGACTCAGCCTTCCATCCTTCCGAGGTAGGTAAAATGAGGACCCAGATTGTTGGGGGCAATTAAGCTGATTTTGTAATAATGCCGCTTGGGGGGGGGCGAAAGCCCTAATAAGCAGGCATTTACATAGAATGAAGGCTACTGCTAAGCTTGTAAGCCGCCCTGAGTCTTCGGAGAAGGGCGGGATATAAATGGGATTAAAATAAAAATAAATAAAATAAATAAATTAAAGTAGACATGCCCAATTCCAGCAACCGTTCCCGATATGTTTTAGCCTCCAGGCCCCTGATCATCTTTGTTGCTCTTCTCTGTACCCTTTCTAGAGTCTCGACATCTTTTTTACATCGTGGTGACCAAAACTGGATGCAGTATTCCAGGTGTGGCCTTACCAAAGCATTGTAAAGTGGTATTAGTACTTCACGTGATCTTGATTCTATCCCTCTGTTAATGCAGCCTAGCACTGTGTTGGCTTTTTTGGCAGCTGCAGCACACGGCTGGCTCATATTGAAGTGATTGTCTACTAAGACTCCGAGATCCCTCTCACAGTTACTACTATTGAGCAAGGTACCACCTATACTATACCTATGCATTTGATTTTTCCTGCAAATGCAAAACGCTGTTGGTAAAGTTTTTCCAGGCTGGTTACGTGATTCAAAGGATCACCCACTACTTCCTGGGATCTCAGCGACTGCATCCTGTTGGAACACGCTTGCAAACGTCCGTGTGCTGCTACTGCTAAACTCCTAAACTGTTGGTACCATGTTAAGCAAACAGGCCAATTAAATCTAAATTTAAATAGTCAGAGAGGGCGGGAACCCAGTCCCTGTCACCCCGTAAGGATGCAACCTTCACACCACTGAGAAACCCCTTGGGGTGTGGGTGTGTGCGTGCGCTACATCTCGGGTGTTAGCAAACGTTGTGTGAATATTACTTTGGATTCTGCCTAGGCTCCAATCGCTCAAAAAGTCTTTGCCTAATTGTTTGTTATTTATTATTATTATTATTATTATTATTATTATTATTATTATTATTATTATTATTATTATTAATATTAATATTTTGTTATATTTATAATTTATTATATATTTATTATATACTTATTTTATTTATTTTATATTTATTTTATATTTATTATAATTTATAATAAATAGACCTAGAAGACTGGAAGACCTCCAAGGTCCTTCTAACTCTGTTATTCTATTCTGTTCTGTTCTGTTCTGTTCTATAATTATTCTATTATTCTATTCTATTCTGTTCTGTTCTATAACTATTCTATTATTCTGTTCTGTTCTATAACTATTCTATTGTTCTATTTTGTTCTGTTCTGTTCTATAACTATTCTATTATTCTATTCTGTAACTATTCTATTATTCTATTCTATTCTGTTCTATAACTATTCTATTATTCTGTTCTGTTCTATAACTATTCTATTATTCTGTTCTATTCTATTCTGTTCTATATTCTATTATTCTATTCTGTTCTGTTCTGTAACTATTCTATTCTATATTTTCTATTCTATTCTATTCTATTCTACATTTTCTATTCTATTCTATTCTATTCTATTCTATTCTATTCTATTCTATTCTATTCTATTCTATTCTATTCTATTCTATTCTATTCTATTCTATTCTATTCTATTATTATTATTCTATTCTATTATTCTCCCATGGATCTCGGTGTGTCTGTTCCAGAATTTTACAAGCTGGCGCTATTCAGTCCTTTGGCTTTTACTGTTCATGGGGATTATGGGTTAAGTGATGAAACTCAACACCATCTGAATGATGCTGGGTAGGAGAAGCGGCTTAATTTAGTTAGGACTAATATTAGATTTCGCTCATTGAAATATTCGGCTATTGAAACCTTCACCCTGTCAGCCAACAGTTACATACTGAATGGAGATTTCTGTGAAATCAACCAAATCCCCACATAGTTATATATACCCATAATTAGAATACCATTTAAAAATGCTTTGAAAATTGGGGAAGTTCTTAAAATTGTCCAGGAAGACTGAATATTCTTAAAATTCTAGAAGTTGACTTCGAAGAATAAAAAATGGTTAGTAAGCATTGACTTTGCTTGTCAGAAGGTAGCACAAAAAGGGATCAAATGACCTTGGGATACTGCAACCGTCGTAAGTACATGTCAGTTGCCAAGCATCTGAATTTTGATCCAATGACCAGGGGGATGCTACAACGGTTGTAAGCGTGGAAAACGGTCATAAATCATATAACTGTCATAAGCCACATCCTAACAAAGATAATTAGGGGACTGGAGCCGAAACCATATGAAGAACAGTTGCAGGAATTGGGCATGTCTCGTTTAAGGAAGAGAAGGACGAGGGGGGACAGGATAGCAAATCTTCCAGTATCTCAGGGGCTGCCCCAAAGAAGAGGGAGTCAAGCTATTCTCCAAAGGACCCGAAGGCAGGAGAAGAAGCAACGGATGGAAACTAGTCAAGGAGAGAAGCAACCTGGAACTAAGGAGAAACTTCCTGACAGTTAGAACAACTAACCAGTGGAACCACCTGCCTCCAGAAGTGGTGAATGCTCCAACACTGGAAGTTTTTAAGAAGAGACTGGACAGCCATTTGCCTGAAATGGTATAGGGTTTCCTGCCTGAGCAGGGGGTTGGACTAGATGACCTCCAAGGTCCCTTCCAACTCTTCCGTTATTCTGTTATTGGAATTGTAGTCTCCAGGCCATGTTGGAATGTTGCCTGGGTAGCATTTATTTTAGAGACATTTGCAATGCTTAATATCATAGATCAACATTGGGAAGGTCCCAAACTATTTAAAGTCAGAGGTGAGAAAACGGTGGCTAAAAATAGTACCGGGGGGGGGGGAGAGTGGGAAGGCGGTGAGTGGGAAGCAGGCAAGGGAAGAGGGGAGTGACCCAAAACTCGGGGAGGATAAAATCTAGAACGGATAATAGAGTAGAAGAAGTAGCGGAGTCGGAAGGGACCCCTCGGAGGTCTTCTAGTCCAACCCTCCCCCCCCTGTGCCATTCCAGACAAGTGGCAGGCCAAGCTTCCCTTGGAACTCTTCCAGTGACGAAGCACCCACAACAGAAAAAACAAATAACAACAACAGAATAATAACAGAGTTGGTTGGAAGGGACCTCGGAGGTCATCTAGTCCAACCCCCTGGGAAGAGTGGGTGGAGAAGAGGGCGGGGCAAAATGGACAGCTCTGATTAGGGAAAAGATAAATTGGATGCTGATTGGAAGGTGGTGGTGGTGGGGGGGGGTTGGACTTTTTTTTTTGCATGAAAGAGGGGAAAAAAAGAAAGAACGCGGAATTAGGATATGTGGGTGTGATGATTGGAGAGTAGATTAGAGGAAAAAAACGAAAGTTGTATAGCCACCCTAGAGCAAGTGTTTGCATTTATATTTTTGTCTTTTGTTCCGCACTTTTGCCTTCTTTCCTTCCTTCCTTCAGCGCCCTCTTTCTCCTCCCTTTCCCTTCTTTCTTTCTTTCTTTCCTTCCTTCTACCTCCCTCCCTCCCTCCCTCCTTCCTTCTTTCCTTCGTTTTCTTCCTTCTCCCCCTTTCCTCCTTTCTTTTTCCTTTTCTGCCCCCGCCCTCCTTCCTTCCTTTCCTTTCTGTCATTCCTTCTTTCTTCTCTTCCTCTCCCCTTCTCCTTCCTTCTTTCCTTTCTTCCTTCCTTCTTCTCCCTCCCTCCCTCCCTCCCTTTCTTTTCTTTCTTTCCTTCTTTCTCCTCGCTCTGTCTCTGCCTTCTTTCTCTTTCTCTCTCTTTGCCTTCTTTCTTTCTTTCTTTTTCTTTCTTTCTTTCTCTCTCTCTCTCTCTTTCTTTCTTTCTTTCTCTCTTTCTTCCCTTCCCTTCTTTCTCTTTCTTTCTCTTTGCCTTTTCTTTCTTTCTTTCTTTCTTTCTTTCTTTCTTTCTTTCTTTCTTTCTTCTTTCTTTCTTTCTTCTCTTTCTTTCTTTCTCTCTCTCTCTCTCTCTCTCTCTCTTTCTTTCTTTCTCTTTCTTCCCTTCCCTTCCCTTCTTTCTCTTTGCCTTTTCTTTCTTTCTTTCTTTCTTTCTTTCTTTCTTTCTTTCTTTCTTTCTTTCTTTCTTTCTTTCTTTCTTTCTTTCTTTCTTTCTTTCTTTCTTTCTTTCTTTCCCTTTCTTCCCATTCCTTTCCCCCTTTCCCTTACTTTAAGCATCAGCTCCTGTGAGTTTTCACCCTTCGTGCCTGAAAGTTTAATAAAGTTACCATAAAGGATTTCACTCTGCCCCGAGCGTGCCGGAATGCGCCCAGAAGCAATCTTGAAACGCGTCGCACCCGATTTGGTTCAGCAATCTGTATACACACACACACACAACCCGTGTTTCCCCCCCCCTCCCTCTCTCTCCAAGGTACCCCTGAGTTGACTTACCCTTCCAGGAATCCCGGGGTGCCTCTCACGGCTGCCGGCTGCCTTTGGGGTCCATCCTCAGCCGCCCCCCCAAGCGGGCTGCCTTCATCGCCCTCCTCCGGTCCTTCCTCGCCTCCTTCTCGAGATGTTGCTCCAGCCGAGCCCGCCTGGGAACAGCAGCCTCCAGCGCAAGAGCGGCGGGGAAAGAGGAGAAGAAGCGGAAGAGGGAGGCGGGCCCGGGGGGGGGGCTGGCTGGGCCAACCCTTGCCTGGATGGCCGTGGGGGGGGGAAGGAAAGGGCACGGCTTCTCGGCCGCTCTCCCCCGGGCGCGGCGCCACAGCGAAGC
The DNA here is from genome assembly GCF_964194415.1 of Vipera berus. Lineage (NCBI taxonomy): Eukaryota > Metazoa > Chordata > Lepidosauria > Squamata > Viperidae > Vipera > Vipera berus. The sequence continues at coordinate 3,439,423 of NC_138206.1, forward strand.
CCGGGCCAAACTTTGGGCAAGTTTTCACCCTTGGCCAGAGAAAGCCGGGACACCCTCGCCCCCGGGGAGAGCAAAAGCCGCTCCTCGACGCCCCCGGGTGTCCGAGCCCGGAATCGACCCTCTCGCTCAAGGCTTCTCAACTTGGGCCGGTGGGAAACAAGTTTGTTAGACTGGGTCGTTTCCCTGGGTCGTGTGTGTGTGCGTTATTGTTGTTGTTGTTGTCATCGTCATCGTCATCATGCAGTGTATATTGGAAGTAGTTACCCTTTGAGAGCTACATGCAATGAAAACTCACTTTAATGTATTAATGTACATTTAAAGTGACAATAAAGTTATTGTTCTGTTCTGTTCTACTCTATTCTATTCCACTCTACTCTATTATTCTATTGTATTCTACTCTGCTCTATTCTATTCTATTCTATTCTACTCTACTCTACTCTACTCTACTCTACTCTACTCTACTCTACTCTACTCTTCTCTATTCCCCTATTCTATTCTATTCTATTCTATTCTATTCTATTCTATTCTATTCTATTCTATTCTATTCTATTCTATTCCCTATTCTATTCCCTATTCTATTCTATTCTATTCTATTCTATTCTATTCTTATTCTATTCTATTCTATTCTATTCTACTCTACTCTTCTCTACTCTTCTCTATTCCCTTATTCTATTCTATTCTATTCTATTCTATTCTATTCTATTCTATTCTATTCTATTCTATTCTATTCTATTCTATTCTATTCTATTCTATTCTACTCTACTCTACTCTTCTCTTCTCTATTCTTCTCTATTCCCTTATTCTATTCTATTCTATTCTATTCTATTCTATTCTATTCTATTCTATTCTATTCTATTCTATTCTATTCTATTCTATTCTATTCTATTCTATTCTATTCTATTCCCATTCCCTATTTTCTCTATTCTGTTCTATTCTATTCTATTCTATTCTATTCTATTCTATTCTATTCTATTCTATTCTATTCTACTCTACTCTACTCTACTCTACTCTACTCTACTACTCTACTCTTCTATTCTATTCTATTCTATTCTATTCTACTCTACTATTCTGTTCTGTTCTGTTCTGTTCTGCTCTGCTCTGCTCTATTCTATTCTATTCTACTCTGTTCTGTTCTGTTCTGCTCTGCTTTAGTCTGCTCTTCTCTACTACTCTTCTACTCTACTCTATTCTACTGTTCTGTTCTGTTCTATTCTATTTGGACTTCAACTCCCAGAATTCCCCAGCCAGTTACGCTTCAACTGTTTAAGACTTGTGGACTCCCCCTGGATGGCTGAGGAGTTCTGGGGGTTGAGGTCCACGCAGTTCAAAGTGGCCAAAATTGAGAAACTGTGCTCTTGTTCAAGAGGGCAACCCCACCCCCTGACTTTTGTAAGTTAAAAAAAAACCCGCCCAAAATGAAATTTTCACTCCTTTTTTGGCTGAAATGCTTTTGGAAATCCTCCTGCAATTTTTGCCCAACTGAGAAAGGAATACGGTTAGTCCTCGACGTACGACCATCATTGGATCCAAAATTTCTGCTGCTAAGTGTTTGCCACACCTGATCTTATGACCCTTTTTGCCATGGATGTTGAGTGAGTTACTGCGGTTCTTAAGCGAGCCACACCGTTGTTAAGTGAATCCAGCTTCCTCCATTGATTTGGCTTGTGGGAAGCTGACAAAACGGCCATCCCTTGATCGCCAGAAGCCGCAACCATTGTCAATTCACGCTGGTTCCTCCCAGCCTCCGAATTTTTATCCTGCGAGAGTGGGAAGCACAGTGACGGTCATAAAGGCGAGGACTGATCCTAAGTCCCTTTTTCAAGGGTCGTCGTAACTTGGTACGGGTAGCTCAATGGATCGTCGTAAGTCTAGTACTCCCTAGACTGAGTGGACTCTGAAGTTTCCAGGAATGTCTGTTTATTTATGAAATAAAACTGGAAGTCCTTGACTTAGAAGCACCCCTGAGCTTAAAATTTCCGTTGCTAAGTGGTTTAAGTGAGTGACGGCTTTTTTTTTGCCATTGTTATTAAGCAAATCCCTGCTTACACCCCCCCCTTTAAGTGAGTCAGGTGGTTGTAAAGTAAATTAAAAACACCAACTTTGGCAACCACTTGGAGGCTTCAACTGGTGCAGAATGCAGCCGCGCGGGTTGTGATGGGGGTTTCCCGATACTCCCATGTAACACCTCTACTCCGCGAGCTGCATTGGCTTCCGGTTGCCCTCCGGGTGAAATTCAAGGTGCTGGTGATGACCTATAAAGCCCTAAATGGCTTGGGTCCGGGATATTTAAGGGAACACCTGCTGCCGGCATCAAGCTCCCTTCGTCCAGTGCGCTCCCACAGGGAGGGTCTTCTCAGGGTACCGCCGGTAAAAGATTGCTGGCGGATAATACCCAGGGGGAGGGCCTTTTCTGTGGGTGTGCCAGCCCTTTGGAACCAGCTGCCTGTAGAGCTTAGGAATGCCCCCCCCCCTGACCTCCGTTCATTCTGCCGGGACCTGAAGACCTGGCTCTTTGAGCTTTCCAGCCCAGGCTGAGAGTTTTTAATTGGTGTTTTATATTTGTTCAGGGATTAAATTTAATTATTTTAACTCTCTTTAACTTTTGTATTGTATTGACATTTTTAAATACTTTGTAAACCGCCCTGAGTCCTATGGGAAAAGGGCGGTATATAAATTCACTAAACTAAACTAAACTAAACTTTTAAGGCCTGTGGACTTCAACTCCCAGAATTCTATGCTGTGCTGGCTGGGGAATTCTGGGAGTTGAAGTCCACAGGTTGCCAAAGTTGGATACCTCTGCCATATGAATATTGAGGTTGAGCGGAGTCTCACTTTTTTTCCTCCTTTCTTGCCATTTGAACAAGGCCAAGCTCACCCCGACTACACAGGACGGAACGATTTGCAAATCGCTTTTAGACGTTTATCTCACTCAGGAAAGAAACGCTGCAGTTTGTACAGCTTGATTACTTCAGTCTCAAAGTTCCCAGATTTGGACACCATCCCAAACAAAGAGTCTCTTCTTAAAATCCTCCAGAGATGGAGCACCCACAACCTCTGGAGGGAAGGAGTTCCACTAGCTAATGGTTCTGACTGCCAGGAAATTTCCCCTTAAGTTACAGGTTAGATCTCTCCTTGATTAGTTTCCATCCGTTGCTTCTTGTCCTGCCTTCAGGTGCTTGGGAGAATAGAAATATAGAGTAACAGAGTTGGAAGGGACCTTGGAGGTCTTCTAGTCCAACCCCCTGCTCAGGCAGGAAACCCTGTACCATTTCAGACAAGTGGCTGGCCAGTCTCTTCTTAAAAACCTCCAGTGTTGGAGCCTTCACAACTTCTGGAGGCAAGTAGTTCCACTGACCTGTCAGGAAATTCCCCCTGGTTGTATAATTCCATCATTATAATAATTCCATATATTTACAATAATACTCTGTATATTATATTGATTTACAACAATTCTATATTTATTCAATCTGATAGTAATTTGATCATTTTGAGATTTGTAGAATCTGTCTCCTTCTTACTTGCTTATATTTTGACCGTACTGACATAGAGGTCATCCTTGACTTACAACGATTTATGTAGTGACCGTTCAACCGTTCCGATGTGACTGAAAAAAAAGGGACTTCTGACCGTTTTTCACACTTACGACCTTTGTAGCAGCCCCATGGTCACGCGATCAAAATTCAGACTGGCTCACATTTATGACGCTTGCAATGTCGTGGGATCACGTGATCCACTTTTATGATCTTCTGACAATCAAAGTCAACGGGTAAAGCCAGACCCACGTAACAACCGTGTTTCTAACTTAACAACTGGAGTGATTCACTAAACAACAAGAAAGGTCGTAAAGAATGAAATTCACTTAACAAATTTCTCACTTAACAATGGAAATATTGGGCTGAATCCTGGCCGTATGTCGAGGACTCCCTGTATTCCTCTCTCTCTCTCTCTCTCTCTCTCTCTCTCTCTCTCTCTCTCTCTCTCTCTCTCTCTCTCTCTCTCTCTCTCTCTCTCTCTCTCTCTCTCTCTCTGTCTCTCTCTCATTCTCTCTTGAACATTCACACTTGAAATGCAGAATGGTGCTTTGGACATGTGCACCTAACATTAATCTGGCATCTGTAGCTTCTACAAAATCATGATACAAGCACTTACCACCCAAAACTGAGCACAAAATTTGTCACTGCGTGTTTTTTTTTAGTTTTGCCAGCTTCGCTCATTTCTAATTGTACATCTCTTTCTGCTCTGCACTGTGTATTATCTTATCTTGTAACCATAGTGACTCCAGCTATGCCCAGCCAATGTTTTGGTTTTAAACTGTTTTGTCCGCAGGCCTAAACAAGTTCTCGCCGTTTCTGTTTTACTTTCTCCTTCTGCCCGATGAGAAAATGTAGTTAGTCTAGGTTTTTTGTTTTCTCATTAAAAGTTTTACTATAGAACAGACATGTCAAACACAAGGCCCGGGGGCCAGATCCGGCCCGCGAAGTGGTTTTATGCGGCCCGCGAAGCCATCCTGGAAACAGTGAGGGAACGGCCCCCGCTGCCTTGGCCCTGGCCCAGAGACCCTCCTTCTGCCAGAGACCCCCAGATCTGTCCCACTCCTGCCCAGGCCCCCATAGGCACCCTTGATGCCAACGATGGAGAGCTGGCCACGCCCACCCAGTAGGCCATACACACTCTAGCCACTCCCACCCAGTAGGCCATACGCACTCTAGCCACGCCCACCCAGTAGGCCACACCCACCCTGGCCATACCCACCCGGCCCCCTGAGGGCAACCGCAATGCTGATGCGGCCCTCAATGAAATTGAGTTTGACACCCCTGCTATAGAATATGCCTTGGATTTCTTTTCTTCAATATTGACCATGCAAATGAACCACGGTCCATCCACCTCTGGTCGGACTGTTATTTGTTCCGCGACAAAATTTCCATTGCTAAGTGAGAGATTTGTTAAGTGAATTTTGCCCCCTTTTAACGACCTTTCTCGCCACGAGTGTGATGTGAATTGCCACAGTTGCTAAGTTAATAACACGGTCGTTAAGTGACTCTGGCTTCCCCCATTGACTTTGCATGTCAAAAGGTCGTCATGTGACCCCGGGACACGTCATAAATATGAATCAGTTGCCAAGCATCCAAATTTTGACCATGTGACCCTGGGGATACTCCAACGGTAGTAAGATTAGGGGACTGGAGGCTAAAACTTACAAGGAACGTTTGCTGGAATTGGGTATGTCTGGTTTAATGAAGAGAAGGACGAGGGGGGACATGATAGCAGCCTTCCAATCTCTCAGGGGCTGCCCCAAAGAAGAGGGAGTCAAGCTATTCTCCAAAGCACCTGAGGGCAGGACAAGAAGCAACGGATGGAAACTAGTCAAGGAGAGAAGCAACCTAGAACTAAGGAGGAATTTCCTGACAGTGAGGACAATTAACCAGTGGAACAAGTTACAACAATTAACCGGTGGAACTACCTGCCTCCAGAAGCGGTGAATGCTCCAACACTGGAAGTTTTTAAGAAGAGACTGGACAGCCATTTGTCTGAAATGGTATAGGGTTTCCTGCCTGAGCAGGCGGTTGGACTAGATGACCTCCAAGGTCCCTTCCAACTTTATTATTATTATTATCATCATCATCATCATCATCATCATCATCACACAGTCAGCCAGATGTTTAGACTGGATTTGGCATTTTTGTCTACCTATTGAGTCCTTACCAAGGACCTCAGATGATGATGATGATATTATTATTATTATTATTATTATTATTATTATTATTATTATTATTATTATTGAGAAACGGTCGTAAGTCTCTTTTTTCAGTGCCATTGTAACTTTGAACGGTCACTAAACGAGCTGTTGTACGTTGAGGACTACAGACAAACATAATAAAGGTGGAATGGCAAAACCCTAACCCTTTATATTCCCGAACCTGGTTTTGGATTATATTAAGGACTCAGGTGGATTCTCTGCCACTCAAGCTCCATTTCTGGAACAAGCCCTGGAAAAACTGGTTTTGAGAATCCTTCAGCCTCAACGGAGACCGGTCTGATGTAGGCTTGAAATAGGTTACCTCAGCTGTGGGATTACCTGAAACGTATCCGACCCAGCCCAGTGTTTGGAATTGTAATTGTGGAACAATTAATTCTAGAGGAGTGGAAAACAGATTGTTTTTGGCATCACGAAGGCTAAAGCATTATAAGTTCAAAGAATAAAGCTGTCTAAAAATAGCAAATCTTCTGTTTCTTAGTAGTTGGTGTCCTTAAAATCGGCAGCGAGACCTTGACTAAGCAATGACAGGGTGTTGTTCCATCCCTGAGATTAATTTTGCTTAGGATCCATATCGCTATTTTCCAACCTTGCCGTTTTAAGATGGGTGGACTTCCAACTCCCAGAATTCCCTAGCCGGCTGGGGCATTCTGGGAACTGAAGTCCACCCGTCTTAAACTGGCCAAGGTTGAGAAACCATGACATTGGAGGTCTCCAAACTTGTGAACTTCAACTCCCAGAATGGATGGCTGAGGAATTCTGGGAACCGAAGTCCACACGTGTTAAAGTTGTCAAGTTTGGAGACTCCTGGTCTTAGGGTGCCAGGATGAATAATTAGCCAGTGGAACCACCTGCCTCCAGAAGCGGTGAATGCTCCAACACTGGAAGTTTTTAAGAAGAGACTGGACAGCCATTTGTCTGAAATGGTATAGGGGGTTGGACTAGATGACCTCCAAGGTCCCTTCCAACTTTATTATTATTATTATTATGAAGAGTTTCTGATTTTTCCAAGCATTTTAAGTTCTCCATTCCTCCGTAGAGCAACAAGAGATGTGAATTTTCTTTGATTCCTTTGGGGAAAAAAAATCAATTTCCTTTGCTGTTCAAAGACATCTGGAAGCAGTTGACAACTAAAATAGCCTGCATTTTATAGAACTGTGCCTGGGGTTGGTTTTTTTGAGCCACGTTTCTCAACGTAGGGGTTGATGTGGTCAAGATATTCTCTGTTTCTTATAGCACTTAGCAATAACAATAGCCCTTAGACTTATAAACCGCTTCACCGTGCTTTCCCAGCCCTCTCTAAGCGGTTTACAGAGTTTACATATTTGGCCCCAACCATCTGGGTCCTCATTTTACTGACCTCAGAAGGACGGAAGGCTGAGTCAACCTTGAGTCGGCCAGGATTGAACTCGTGGCAGGCGGCAGAGTCAGCCTGCAATGTTGGATTCCAGCCACTGCCTCACCACCTCTCATGTATTTTTTTGCAAGGCATTTTGATGATCAAAGTCTCCAGAGAATGCCTGTTAAGCGCACAAAGAGCCCGTGGATCAGGTGAAAAGAAGCAAGAAATAAAAGCAGAAAGTCATAGGAGGATATTTGTAGCTCAGGGTTGAAATGTGGGGTCCTCGGCCCTCTCCGACAATGGTTGTTTTCTTGCAGACGCTTCATTAACCAGCTAGGTAACATCATCAGTGCTAGAAGGGAGGAGGCTTAGCAGTGAGGAGGAGGAGGAGGAGGAGGAGGAGGAGGACGACGACTGTGGGGTCCTTGATGCTCTCTGAGTTTGGTGCTTTTCTTGCAGACGTTTCTTGACCCAACTAGGAAACATCATCAGTGCCAGAAGGGAGGAGGATTAGCAGTGAGGAGGAGGAGGAGGAGAAGGAGGAGGAGGAGGAGGAGGAGGAGGAGGAGGAGGAGGAGGAGGAGGTGGATGACGACTCTGGGGTCCTTGGTGCTCTCTGAGTTTGGTGCTTTTCTTGCAGACGTTTCTTGACCCAACTAGGAAACATCATCAGTGCTAGAAGGGAGTGGGGTTGGAGGAGGAGGAAGAGGAGGAGGAGGAGGAGGAGGAGGAGGAGGAGGAGGAGGAGGACGACGACGACGACGACGACTGTGAGGTCCTTGGTGCTCTCTGAACTTGGTTGCTTTCTTGCAGACGTTTTCAAAGTGGATTTATTACGTTTTTATTACTCCACTAGGTGACATCATCAGTGCTGTGATGTTACCTAGATGAGTAAGGAAACGTCTGCAAGGAAACGTCCAAGCTCAGAGAGTGCCAAGGATCCTGCAGAAACTCACTGGATGCCCAGGGAAAAGCAACATGGAATAACCATGTGGTGTTTTTTTTCTTCCAATAGGCTGCCAGGTGTGATGGTTATCATCCACAAAGCCGGCATGGCAGAGTCCCAACCTCCTCCCAGGACTGTCCGACACCTGGTTGCTGCTTTTCTGGTCAGAATTGAGAAATGATCTGGGTCACTTCCATTAAGCAAGGTTATCTTGCTGGATCTGGGAGCCACGCCTTCTCTGTTGCAGTACTGAACCGGTGGAACAGCATGCCTCTGGAAAGCCTTTTAGCTAACCCCGTCGGCTTTTCCTAAAGCTTGAAGAACCGGATACAGGCAGTCCTCGACTTACAGCAATTCGTTTAGTGACCACTCAACGTGACACTGAAAACAAGGGACTGGAACGAAGGAGAAACTTCCTGACAGTGAGGACCATTAACCAGTGGAACAGCTGGCCACCAGAAATTGTGGGCGCTCCCATCCTTGGAGGCTTTTAAGAAGAGACTGGACAGCCACTTGTCTGGAATGGTTTAGGGTCTCCAGCCTGAGCAGGGGGTTGGACTAGAAGACCTCCAAGGTCCCTTCCAGCTCCATTCTGATTTATTTAATAATAATAATTTAATAATTTGATTTCTATACCGCCCTTCTTTATTGACTTACATGCCAACTGGCATATAAATTTATGCCAGTTGGCACGGATCCAAATTTAGATCACGTGACCATAGGCTGCCGCAACGGTCGTAAGTGTGAAAAACTGTCACAACTCACTGTTTTCAGGTCGCAAAAGGTGATTACATGACTCTGGGACCCGGCATTGTCATAAATAGGAACCAGTTGCCAAGCATCGAAATTTTGATCATGTGACCTTGGGGATGCTGCAATGGTCGTAAAGGTGAAAAACGTTTATATAAGTCCCTTTTTTTTAGTGCCGTTGTAACTTTGAAAGGTCACTAAATGAACGGCTGTAAATTTGTGGACTACGTGTAACAGAACAACAGAATAGCAGAGTTGGAAGGGGCCTTGGAGGTCATCTAGTCCAACCCCCTGCTCAGGCAGGAAACCTTATACCATTTCAGACAAATGGCTGTCCAATCTCTCTTTAAAAGCCTCCAGTGATGGAGCACCCACAACTTCTGGAGGCAAGTTGTTCCACCGGTTAGTTGTTCTAACTGTCAGGAAGTTTCTCCTTAGTTCCAGGTTGCTTCTCTCCTTGATTCGTTTCCATCCGTTGCTTCTTGTCCTGCCTTCTTCAGGGCCTTTGGAGAATAGCTTGACTCCCTCTTCTTTGGGGCAGCCCCTGAGATATTGTAAGGTTGCTCTCCTGTCACCCCTTGTCCTTCTTTGCACCAGACTAGATATATCCAATTCAATTCAATTCAGAATCAAGCTGGAAGGGACCTTGGAGGTCATCTAGCCCAACCCCCTGCTCAGGCAGGAAACCCTACACCATTTCAGACAAATGGCTGTCCAGTCTCTTCTTAGAAACCTCCAGTGTTGGAGCATTCACCGCTTCTGGAGGCAGGTGGTTCCACTGGTTAATTGTTCTCACTGTCGGGAAATTCCTCCTTAGTTCTAGGTTCAATCCATCAATCCATCCATCCATCAAATCAATCATTCAGTCAATCAGTCGGGCAGCCCATAATGATACAGGAGGCCAAATCCAGCATTCCACCATTGTGGAAGTTATAAGGTTATGAAAGCATTCAGCTTCTTGATATTTTTGAAAACAAAACTGTTGAAGAGGACTTTTGATTTATCCCTGGTGCCATCTGGGGAAACCAGATCAGGGGTGTCAAACTCAATTTCATGGAGGGCCGCATCAGCATTGCGGTTGCCCTCGGGGGTGTGTGTGGCCTGGGTGGGCGTGGCCTACTGGGTGGGTGTGGCTAGAGTGTGTGTGTGGCCTGGGTGGGCGTGGCCTACTGGGTGGGCGTGGCTAGAGTGTGTATGGCCTACTGGGTGGGCGTGGCTAGAGTGCGTATGGCCTACTGGGTGGGCGTGGCCAGCTCTCCATCGTTGGCATCAAGGGTGCCTATGGGGGCCTGGGCAGGAGTGGGACAGATCTGGGGGTCTCTGGCAGGAGGAGGGTCTCTGGGCCAGGGCCAAGGCAGTGGGGGCCGGTCCCTCTTTCCAGGATGGCTTCGCGGGCCGCATGAAACCACTTCACGGGCTGGATCCGGCCCCTGGGCCTTGTGTTCGACAGGTCTGCGCTAGAGCTTCCATCGCATGGTGGCACCTGCCGTTTTTACTTTCTTTTCTTTTTTTTGACCCCCAACATGGAGCAAAATGCCTTCTTCACAACCCCAGAAGCATGCAGGCTACTTGTGCTTTTTACATAAATCAAAGAGAGAGCCAACTTGGAAAGAAGAATTTTCCTGGCAAGCGAGAACAATTTATTTAGGTTCCTGAAAGTGGAGGGGGCTCATCGCTGTTTTTTTTGTTTTTTTCAAAAAATAGATTGGCCAATTACAGCTAGTCCTCCAGTTACGACCCCGACGGAGCCCAAACGTTCTGTTGCTAAGCGAAACGTTTTGTTAAGTGAGCTCCGTCCCATTTTTACAACTTTGCTTGCCACAGTTGTAAAAGTAAATCCTTGCGGAAGTTAAGTTAGGAACGCGGCGGTGAAGTGGAGCCGGCTTTTCCCCCCATGGACTTCGCTTGTCGGAAGGTCGCAAAAGGGGAATCACGTGATCCCGGGGCACTGCGACCGTCGTAAATATGAGCCAGTTGCCCAGTGGCCGAATTTTGGTCACGTGACCGCGGGGACGCTGCAACAGTTGTGTGAAAAACGGCCATAAGTCACTTGTAATTTTGAACAGTCGCTAAATGAACCGTTGTAAGTCGAGTGTATTTGAGTCGGATGGTATAAGGATTCCTGCCTTGGCTGGGGGGGGTCAGACTGGAAGACCTCGGAGGTCCCTTCCAGCGCTAGGATTTTATTTCATTTATTTCATTTAGTTATTTTGGAAAATGTAGACTGCCGCCAACTCGCGGATGGAGACTCAAGGTGGCTTACGCAGATGTAAAAACACCGTATAAAAAGAATAAAAAAATAACAGCATAATAGTGACGACATTTCTATAATATTGTGATTTTTTTTGTATCCGCTTTGATGGCTCTTAGTGAGTGGGATATTTCCCTGCCACCCATCCCTCCCTATTATCAAATAAAGGCAAACTTTGCAAAACTTTGTTCCCTTCTTCACGTTCCACCCAACGGGAAAAGCAAAACAAAAAAAAATATATCTCCCAGTTGATGGAGGAACTGTGTGGAAAATCCTTAAAAACAGGGATGCAGAGCAAGGAAGGAATTCTTTTCCACATCTGGAGGGCTGCATTTTTTTTTGTTCTTGTGCAACAACAGGCAAAAGACACAGGGGGTCCCAAGACAGCAAGAAATAGGTGTGAGGAACAAAACAAAAAAAACAACAAAACCCCACTTTGCAACAGCGGCCACAAAATTAGGTGGAAGAAGCCTGCAGAAGTGAAAGCCAGAGTGCGAACATTGTTGTTTCTTTGTGAGGGTGTGAAGATGATCGTTTCTTCAAAGAAAAGGGAAGTATCCCTTCCTTTTGTGACCACGGTTTAAAAAGGATTGCGGTTTTGAAGAAAGGGTTTCTTCTCAACCGTCAAGAGCAGTTCATTCGTGGCCTCCATTACTTGCTAGATGAATAAAAAGTAGGCTGACAATGGTTCGTTTAGCGACCGTGCAAAGTTACGAGGTCCCTGAAAAAAGGGACTTGTGACCGTTTTTCACGCTTACGACCTTTGCAGCACGCGATCAAAATTTCGGCGCTTGGCAACTGACTCATATTTATGACGGTCACAAAAGAAGAGGGGGTCAGCCCCTTCTCCAAAGAAACCTGAAGGCAGGAGAAGAAGCCACGGATGGAAACTAACCAAGGAGAGAAGCAACCTGGAACTAAGGAGAAACTTCCCGACATTGAGAACAATTAACCAGGGGAACAGCCTGCCACCGGAAGCTGTGAATTGCTCCAACACTGGAAGTTTTTAAGAAGAGACTGGACAGCCATTTGTCTGAAATGGTATAGGGTTTCCTGCCTGAGCAGGGGGTTGGAGTAGATGACCTCCCAGGTCCCCTCCACCAGCTCTGTTCCGATTGGTTGAGCGCTGGCAGTTCCCAGGTGAGAGTTGGTCAATTATGTAAACAAAGGAGAGAGGTTTGGCCCGGTGCCTGGACTGAGAGTGTTAAAAGTGTGAGAAAGGAGAATAAAGGAGAAATAAATTTAACTTTCTGTGTGTGTATAAGAGGCACTTGCACATTGACTCATTCAGAGTCAGGTGGACTGGAAATTTATTTATTTCAAGGCAAAAGTTTCCCCTGTCCAATTGTGTCCACGTCTTGGCCGAGGGTGCTCGCGTCGTCTGAAGAATTCACCCGATAACTTAACATCCACGATACTAACTTAACAACTGCAGTGATTCCTTTAGCTAGCGTAGCGAGAAAGGTCGTGAAACGGGGCAAAACTCACTTAAGAACCCACTCCATTGTGGTCGTACGTCGAGGACTACCTACGCAGAGGCAAATAAGGGCGGGATGGTCAGATTCCTCATTCGGCTTCAACAGTCAGGGGTTTGGCCACATGGCCAGCAATTTCCTCATGTTGCATTAGGAACTATTTACTGATAGTGCAATATCCTGTCTTGGAAAAGCCGGTCTGCACACACGTTACTCATGATTACATTAAGGAGTGGCAGAGCAATGCAAAAGTGGCTTTTCCCAGCTTGCAGTTTAAGATCACGTCTGGTGTCTGTTCTCATCAGCTGAGAAATTTCTTGCGTTGTGGCTGGCGTGCTCTGTGGATGCCTTAATGGGCACGATGGGGGTTGTAGTCCTCTCAATGGGTGGGCAAGGATGTTCTAGGAAATGAAATTATTCTACAGGCCCAGCTGTAGTGCACGATATATATACACACCCACACCCACACCATGAAACGTCTGTAAGAAAGCAACCAAGCTTGGAGAACACCAAGGACCCCACTGTTGTTGTTGTTGTTGTTCTTCTTCTTCTTCTTCTTCTTCTTCCTCTTCTTCTTCTTCTTCTTCTTCTTCTTCTTCTTCTTCTTCTTCTTCTTCTTCTTCTTCTTCTTCTTCCTCCCCCTCCTCCTCCTCCTCCTCCTCTTCTTCTTCTTCTTCATAATAATAATAATAATAATAATAATAATAATAATAATAATAATAATAATAATAATAATAATAATAATAATAATAAAGTTGGAAGGGACCTTGGAGGTCATCTAGTCCAACCCCCTGCTCAGGCAGGAAACCTTATACCATTTTAGGCAAATGGCTGTCCAGTCTCTTCTTAAAAACCTCCAGTGTTGGAGCGTTCACCACCTCTGGAGGCAGGTTGTTCCACTGGTTAATTGTTCTAACTGTCAGGAAGTTTCTCCTTAGTTCTAGGTTGCTTCTCTCCTTGATGAGTTTCCATCCGTGGCTTCTTATCCTGCCTTCGGGCACTTTGAAGAATAGCTTGACTCCCTCTTCTTTGGGGCAGCCCCTGAGAGATTGGAACACTGCTATCGTCACCCCTCAGCCTTCTCTTCATTAAACTACACATCCCCAATTCCAGCAACCGTTCCCTATATGTTTTAGCCTCCAGCCCCCCGATTATCTTTGTTGCTCTTCTCTGCACTCTTTCCAGAGTCTCGACATCTTTTTTACATCATGGTGACCAAAACTGGATGCAGTATTCCAGGTGTGGCCTTACCAAAGCATTGTAAAGTGGTATTATTACTTCACTTGATCTTGATTCTATCCCTCTGTTAATGCTTCTTCTTCTTCTTCTTCTTCTTCTTCTTCTTCTTCTTCTTCTTCTTCTTCTTCTTCTTCTTCTTCTCCTCCTCCTCCTCCTCCTCCTCCTCCTCCTCCTCCTCCTCCTCCTCTCCACAAACCCCCCTCCCTTCTAGAACTCATGATGTTAGCCAGTTGGGTCATGAAACACCTGTAAGAAAAGCACCCAGCTCGCAGAGCACCAAGGACCCCACCGTTAACTCTCTTCCCCCTCCTCCTGTTTGTGCTGGGTGGCACAAGGTCTCCTGGCCTGGCCAAAGGGTTGGACTAGAAGCGTCCAAGGTCCCTTCCAGCTGGAGGATTGCGTGATTCTCTTCCATATTGTTCTACAGGTGCATTCCTAAAGCGGAGGAAGGCCACTTCTAAACTCGTTGAGAGATGCCAGCTGGCCTCTTGGTGACTGTCTCGATCTTTCCTCTCCATGGCAACGCTAGCATCAGTGGTTTGCCCTGCTGGCCTTCTTTCAGGTTGTGTTTTTGGACCTCACAATGGAAACCCACAAGCTTTGACGCTAATCGGACCTGAGGGTTTTAATCCAGCATCAGCCAAACACCTGTGAGGTGCTGCCATCTAGTGGAAACCTGGTGATTCTACCGACGGCGTTCTTAAAAAGATTTTTCTCTGCAGCAGCAGCCCCTTTATTTACATCAGGGGTCTTCAAACTTGGCCCTTTTATGACTTATTTATTTATTTATTTATTTAGTTGCATTTATATACCGCCCTTTCCCTGAGGACTCAGGGCGGTTTACAGGGAATTAAAAATCAAAACATACAAAAGTTAAAACCAGTTAAAAAGCATTAAATTCACCCTGTACACTAAAAACCCCAGTTAAAATTTTCTCCTCAGCCTGGGCCCGAGAGCTCAAAGAGCCAGGTCTTCAGGCCCCGGCGGAATGATCGGAGGTCGGGGGCAGTCCTCAGCTCCACCGGCAGCTGGTTCCACAGGGCAGGCGCACCCACTGAGAAGGCCCTATCCCTGGGTGTCACCCGCCGGCAATCTCTCACCGGCGGCACCCTGAGCAGACCCTCCCTGTGGGAGCGCACTGGGCGAAGGGCATTTGATGCCGGCAGCAGGTGTTCCCTCAAATAACCCGGACCCATGCCATGTAGGGCTTTATAGGTAATGACCAGCACCTTGAATTTCACCCGGAGGGCAACCGGAAGCCAATGCAGCTCGCAGAGTAGAGGTGTTACATGGGAGTATCGGGAAACCCCCATTACAACTCGCGCGGCTGCATTCTGCACCAGTTGAAGCCTCCGTGTGGTCTTCAAGGGCAGCCCCATGTAGAGAGCGTTACAGTAGTCCAAACGGGAGGTCACAAGCGCATGAGTAACTGTGCGTAGGGCGTCTCGGTCCAGATAGGGACGCAACTGGCGCACCAGGCGAACCTGTGCAAAAGCCCCCCTGGTCACGGCTCCTATATGGTCTTCAAAATTGAGCTGTGAATCCAGGAGGACGCCCAAGTTGCGAGCCCTATCAACGGGGGGTAACACCTCACCCCCCATCATTAGAGGTGGAATAACTTGGTTAACCCGAGATGCCGATATGCACAGCCACTCAGTCTTGGCGGGATTGAGACGAAGCCTGTTTCTCCCCATCCAGACCTGAACCGCCTCCAGGCACTGGGACATCACGGAGAGGGCATCACTGGGTTGGTTCGGGGTGGAAAGAAAAAGTTGGGTATCATCAGCGTACTGGTGATACCCCACCCCAAAACCACGAATGATCTCACCCAGCGGCTTCATATAGATGTTGAACAGGAGGGGCGAGAGAACCGACCCCTGAGGAACTCCACAAATGAGAGACCTCGGGGCGGATCTCTGCCCTCCTGTCAACACCGACTGCAAGCGGCCCTGGAGGTAGGAGGAGAACCACCGTAAAACGGTGCCTCCCACTCCCAGCCCCCTGAGACGTCGCAGCAAGATACCATGGTCGATGGTATCGAACGCCGCTGAGAGATCTAATAGGACCAGGACAGAGGAGCAACCCCTGTCCCTTGCCCTCCAGAGATCATTCACCAGCGCGACCAATGCCGTCTCCGTGCTGTGTCCGGGCCTGAAGCCCGATTGGTACGGGTCCAGATAATCAGTTTCCTCCAGGAACAGAGGGAGCTGATGCGCCACCACACTCTCAACAACCTTCGCCAGAAAGCGAAGGTTGGAGACTGGACGATAGTTGTTTAAAACAGCCGGGTCCAAAGCAGGCTTCTTGAGAAGGGGTCTCACCACCGCCTCCTTCAAGGCGGCAGGGAAGACACCCTCCTTCAGAGAAGCAGTTATTACTGCATGGAACCAGCCTCGTGTTCCCTCCCGAGCCGCATAAGCTAGCCAGGAGGGGCACGGATCCAACAAACAGGTGGTGGTGCTCAGTCTCCCCATGATCCTGACTTGTGGACTTCAACTCCCAGAATTCCTTAGCCAGTGTGCCTGGCTGAGGAATTCTGGGAGTTGAAGTCCACAAATCATAAAAGGGCCAAGTTTGAAGACCCCTGTTTATTTATTAAGACTTTTTACATCTCACCTGTATTATTTGTATAAATAATTCAAGGCAGCGAATATATCTGATGCTACTCCCTCCTCCTCTTTTCCCCACAATAACAACCCTATGAGAGAGAGAGAGAGTGCCACAAAGCAAACTAGTTGGTTTTCCTACCGAGGGCAGCACTAGAACTCACCGTCTCCTGGCGATTGGCCCAATGTCATGTTTTAGGCCCGTGTCATGTATGGGTTTCACTTTGAGAGCGGGCAACTGAATTTCATGTTTGAACTGTGCCCTTGTGCCCACAGTAAAAAACGACAATAAACATTATCTTATCTATCTTATCCCCTGGCAATTGGCCCAATGTCACCCACCCAGCCGGCTTTCATGCCTAAGGCAGAACTAGAACTCACCGTCTCCTGGTGATTGGCTCAAAGTCCCCCAGCCTGCTTTCATGGCTAAGGCGGGACTAGAACTCACCGTCTCCTGGCGATTGGCCCAATGTCACCCAGCTGGCTTTCATGCCCAAGGCGGGACTAGAACTCACTGTCTCCTGGTGACTGTCCCAAAGTCACCCAGGCAGCTTTCAATTTCCTGGTGGCAGTTCATCCCTTAACTCAATTAGGCAACATCATCAGTGCTGGGAGAGAGTGGTGTTTTTAGAGAGGAGGAGGAGGAGGAGGAGGAGGAAGAGGAGGAGGAGGAGGACGGCTGTGGGATCCTTTTTACTATCTGAGCTTGGTTGTTCTCTTGCAGATATTTCTCTAAAAAAAGGTTAAATCATGGCAACTGTTTGTTATCTGAGTTATTTCATTGCTCATCCAAGTAACTTCATCAGTCAAAATGAAAAAAAAAAATTAAGGCATAGAGTCGTTGGAATGTACCAACTTTTTTTTAAAAAAAAATTTGACTGAGGAAGTTATTTGGATTTAATTTAATTTAATTTAATTTATTAATATTTCTATACCGCCCTTCTCCCGAAGGACTCAGGGCGGTGTACAGGGCAAGAATAAAACACGGAGATTTACAAAAGATAAAAGATAATTAAATACATGCCCAATTAAAAATACAGTAATACATAATAAAAAAAACCCCAATAAAAATAGTAAAAAAAAACCACCAATCCCCCCTCAGGCCAGGCCGGCTTGCTCGAACAAGTATGTTTTCAGATCGCGGCGAAAGGAGCGAAGATCGGGCGCCGTCCAGAGCTCAACCGGTAACTGGTTCCATAGCTCCGGGGTGCCCACAGAGAAGGATCTCCCCCTGGGGGCCACCAGTCGGCATTCTCTGATCGGTGGCACCCTGAGGAGGCCCTCTCTGTGGGAACGCACAGGGCGGAGGGAAGTAGACGCCGGCAGCAGGTGTTCCCTAAGGTACTCCGGACCCCTGCCATGAAGGGCTTTAAACACCATTACTAGCACCTTGAATCTCACCCGGAAGACAACTGGTAACCAATGCAGCTCACGGAGCAGAGGTGTGACATGGGAGTATCGGGAGACTCCCAACACAACTCTCGCGGCTGCATTCTGTACCAGTTGGAGCCTCCGGGTGGTCCTCAAGGGAAGCCCCATGTAGAGAGCGTTGCAGTAGTCTAGACGAGAGGTCACGAGCGCGTGAGTGACCGTGCATAAATCATCCCGGCTTAGATAGGGCCGCAACTGGCGCACCAGGCGAACCTGGGCGAAAGCCCCCCTAGTCACAGCCACCATGTGATCTTCCAAGGTGAGCCGTGAATCTAGGAGGACTCCCAAGTTGCGAGCCCTATCCACGGGGGGTAATAATTCACCCCCCATAGAAAGAGATGGAATATCCGAATAGACCCGGGATGAAGGTATGCAAAGCCTTGTCGGGGTTGAGTTGAAGTCTGTTCCTCCCCATCCAGACCCGAAACGCCTCCAGGCAACGGGACATCACGTTGAGGGCATCACTGGGGTGGTTTGGGGTCGAAATAAAAGGGTATCATCAGCATACTGATGATACCCAACTCCAAAGCCATGAATGATCTCACCCAGCGGTTTCATATAGATGTTGAACAGGAGAGGCGAGAGGACCGACCCCTGAGGAACTCCACAAGCGAGAGGCCTCGCGGTTGACCTCTGCCCCCCTGCCAACACCGACTGCGAGCGTCCCAGGAGATAGGAGGAGAACCACTGAAGAACTGTGCCTCCCACTCCCAATCCCCTGAGACGCCGCAGCAGGATACCATGGTCGATGGTATCGAAAGCCGCTGAGAGGTCTAATAGGACTAGAACAGAGGAATGACCCCTGTCCCGAGCCCTCCAGAGATCATTCACCAGCGCGACCAATGCCGTCTCCGTGCTGTGCCCGGGCCTGAAACCCGATTGGTACGGGTCTAGATAATCCGCTTCATCCAGGACCAAAGGGAGCTGATGCGCCACCACACTCTCAACAACCTTCGCAAGAAAGCGAAGGTTGGAGACCGGACGAAAGTTGTTCAATACAGCTGGGTCCAAGGCAGGCTTCTTGAGGAGGGGCCTCACCACCGCCTCTTTCAAGGCGGCAGGGAAGCTACCCTCACTCAAAGAAGCTGATATAACTGCCTGGAACCAGCTGCGTGTCCTCTCCCGGGCTGCATAAACCAGCCAGGAAGGGCACGGGTCCAATAAACATGTGGTGGAGCTCAGTCTCCCCATAATCCTGTCCACTTCCTCCGGAGTCACAGAATCAAACTCCTCCCAAGTGATATCGACAAGACCGCCCGTGTCCTGATCGCCAGACTCTGCCCAGTCAGAGTCCAGACCGGTCCGAATCCGAGCGATTTTGTCCGACAGATAATTGTTAAACTCCTCGGCACGACCCTGCAAGGGTTCCTCCCTCACCTCCTGATTAAGAAGGGAGCGAGTCACCCTAAACAGAGCGGCCGGGCGATTATCTGCGGACGCGATAAGGGTAGCGAAGTGATTAGACCTCGCCACCCTTATCGCAGCGAGATAAGACCTAATGTAGGTTCTTAGTCGCAATCGGTCGGATTCGGATCGGCTGGACCTCCAACCGCTCTCTAGGCCCCGTCTCCGACGCTTCATCTCCCGGAGCTCCGCGGAGAACCATGGAGCTCGACGGGATCTGCATCGGGTCAGGGGCCGCAAGGGTACAACTCGGTCAAGAGCCTCAGTGGCCGTCCTTTCCCAGGCTTCCACTAAGGCATCTGCCGAGCTGTGAGTGGGGGAGGCAGGTGGGGACCCCAGCGCTGCCTGGAATCTCTCGGGATCCATTAAGCGTCTGGGGCGGTACCATCTAACTGGTTCCACACACCCACGGCGGGGGGTAGCAAAGCGGAAGACCAGCCGCAGGAGGTGATGATCGGTCCATGACAGGGGCATAATAATTGGAGAGCCCCCACCAAGATCATCTAACCACCGACCAGATAAGAAAACTAGGTCAAGGGTGTGGCCTCCCTCATGAGTCGGTCCTGAAATTACTTGCGTCAGGTCCATGGCCGTCATGGAAGCCATGAACTCCCGAGCCAACTCAGATGATCCTCCCAGAGATGGTAGATTGAAGTCCCCCAAAACTATAAGTTTCGGGAACTCAACCACCAACCCAGAGAGGACATCGAGCAGCTCAGGCAGGGCTGCTGCTGCGTGACTAGGCGAAAGGTACACCAGCAGCAAGCCCAACTGCGCACCAGGGCCGCATCTCAAAAAGAGAGACTCACAACCGACTATCTGCGGAACGGTGGCCTCCCGCGGACACAAGGTCTCCCTCATAACAACAGCCACTCCCCCACCCCTACCCTGAGCCCGAGGCCGGTGTAGCACCCGGAAACCTGGTGGGCAAAGATCAGCCAGAGGAATACCGCCCTCTGGGCCCAACCAAGTCTCAGATTAACAAACTTTGGCCCAGTTACCATGATTTAACCTTTTAAAGATAGTTTTTGCCCTGGATGCTTGAGTTTTCATTGACATATTGCGGACATTTCATTACCCGTCTGGGTAACATCATCAATGCTAGGAGGGAGTAGAGTTTGTAGAGAGGAGGAGGAGGAGGAGGAGAGCTGTGGGGTTCTTGCTACTCTCTGAGTTGGGTGGTTTCCTTGCAGACGTTTCATGACCCAGCTAGGGAACATCATCACTGCTAGAAAGGAGTGGGGTTTGCAGAGAGGAGGAGGAGGAGGAGGAGGAGGAGGAGGACTGTGGGGTCTTTGGTGCTCTCTGAGTTTGGTTGTTTTCTTGCAGACATTTCATTACCCAAACTAAGTAACATAATCGGTGCTGGAAGCTAGTGGGGGAAGAGAAGTGGAGGAGGAGGAGGAGGAGGAGGAGGAGGAGGAGGAGGAGGAGAGGTGTGGGGTCCTTGGTGCTCTCTGAGTTTGGTTGTTTCTTTACAGATGTTTCATGACCCAGCTAGGTAATATCATCAGTGCTAGAAAGGAGTGGGGTTTGCTGAGAGGAGGAGGAGGAGGAGAGGAGGAGGAGGAGGAGGAAGAGGAGGAGGAGGAGGGAGGAGCAGGAGGAGAAGAAGAAGGAGGAGGAGGAGGAGGAGGAAGGAGGAGGGAGGAGAAGAAGAAGAAGGAGGAGGAGAAGGAGGACTGTGGGGTTCTTGGTGCTCTCTGAGTTTGGTTGTTTTCTTGCAGACGTTTCATGACCGAACTAGGTAACATCATCAGTGCAATGATTTTGCAGTTATGTGCGTACAGCCTTCTTCTTCTGCCGTTTCCTCAGAGTCTCAGCCCCATCCCACCGAAGAATTCCTCAAAATCTCCCACCAAGGTCCGAGCCTTCTTGAAGTCAACAAAGATCTGGAAATTGATGCCACCTTCTGGAAACCATTTAAAATAAAACCATTCAACAAAGCCATCAGCATAGCTTTGGAAAGGTTGGTAACCTCTCTCCCACTTCCATCTGCAGTTGAATTCTTCAACTCATGAGTTCTTAAGTTCAGAGATAGCAGTTTGGCTCCCGATGGTTATGCAGATGTTTCCTCTCCTTGACAGCAGAAGTGGAGGTCCTCTTTAACCCAGGTCATCATGGTTGTCTCAAAAATGCTTTCCCAAACGGGCAACTGGAGTTTCTGGGTTTGTTTCTTCGAAAACCTTTTGCTTTTCACCTAAGATGAACAGAAGAAGCTTCTGGGATGAGAAGGGAAACGTTTTCAAGGGAGGAAAAAAAGCAAGGAAATCCAGTTGCCTTTTGGAAAAAGCACCTTTGGGACTAGCCAAAGGGTTTAGGGTTAGGATCCAGTTTGGACTTTAGGATAAGGGGGAATTGGAAGAAGAGGCACAGTTGGGTGACACGGATGAGATCCTGAGAGGTGAGGAGCTTCCTGAACCCAAGGCCAGGTATGACACCATGGGTAGATATGGTGCAAGGTCGGAGAGCGTTCAAAGATAGGAAGATATTGTACAGAAGAAGTCAGTTAAAGTGTGCAGAAGAGCAAC
Organism: Vipera berus; assembly: GCF_964194415.1. Lineage (NCBI taxonomy): Eukaryota > Metazoa > Chordata > Lepidosauria > Squamata > Viperidae > Vipera > Vipera berus. Next base: position 3,461,153 of record NC_138206.1, read on the forward strand.
TAAGACGTTTAAAGGCCTGGAGACTAAAACATACGAAGAACGGCTGCGGGACTTGGGTCTGGCCAGTCTGGAGAAAAGAAGAAATAGGGGAGACACGATAGCAGCCTTCCAGTATCTCAGGGGCTGCCCCAAAGAAGAGGGAGTCAAGCTATTCTCCAAAGCCTCCGAAGGCAGGAGAAGAAGCAACGGATGGAAACTCATCAAGGAGAGAAGCAACCTGGAACTAAGGAGAAACTTCCTGACAGTGAAGACAATTAGTGGAACTGCTTGCCTCCAGATGTTGTGGGTGCTGCATCACTGGAGGTTTTTTAAGAAGAGACTGGACAGTCACTTGTCAAAAATGGTATAGGGTCTCCTGCTTGAGCAGGGGGTTGGACTAGAAGACCTCCAAGGTCCCTTCCGACTCTATTCTGGTTTGATCGTATAAAGTGACAAATGTAAACTGAATTTTTATTTTATTTATTTTTTATTTTAATTCCATTTATATCCCGCCCTTCTCCGAAGACTCAGGGCGGCTTACAAGCTTAGCAGTAGCTAAGTAGAATTGCAAAACAAAATACAGGTAGTCCCTTGTCTTACAGCTGTGTTACAACAGCACTGGGGAAAAAGTGACTTACGACTGTTTTTCCACACTTACGACCGTTGCAGCATCCTACCTTGAATGTTTTGCTTAAATGCTTCTGTTGGTAATTTTGCTAATTCCTGTAAACTACAGGTAGTCCTCAACATGCGACTACAATTGAGGCCAACATTTCTGTTGTTAAGCGAGATAGTTTTCAAGTGAGTTTTGCCCATTTTACGACTTTTCTTGCCACAGTTGATAAGTGAATCACTGCAGTTGTGAAGTTAGTAACACGGTTGTTAAGTGAAGATGGATTTCCCCATTGACTTTGCTGGTCAGAAGGTCACAAAAGGGGATCACGTGACAGACACACACACACCCCGGACACTGCGACCGTCATAAATATGAGTCAGTTGCCAAGCATCCGAATTTTGATCCCGTGACCCCATGGGGATGCTGCAATGGTCGTAAGTGTGAAAAACGGTCATAAGTCCCTCTTTTTGGTGCCGTAGCGAGTTTCAATGGTCACTAAATGAAATGTTGTAAGTCAAGGACCGCCTGTATTAAAAGTCCTGCAATTGTCACAGGGGTCGGTTCTCTCGCCCCTCTGGTTCAACATCTATATGAAGCCGCTGGGTGAGATCATTCGTGGTTTCGGGGTGGGGTATCATCAGTACGCTGATGATACCCAACTTTTTCTTTCCACCCCGAACCAACCCAGTGATGCCCTCGCCGTGATGTCCCGGTGCCTGGAGGCGGTTCAGGTCTGGATGGGGAGAAACAGGCTTCGTCTCAATCCCGCCAAGACTGAGTGGCTGTGCATACCGGCATCTCGGGTCAACCAGACTATTCCATCTCTAACGATGGGGGGTGAGGTGTTACCCCCCGTTGATAGGGCTCGCAACCTGGGCGTCCTCCTGGATTCACGACTCAGTTTTGAAGACCATATAGGAGCCGTGACCAGGGGGGGCTTTTGCCCAGGTTCGCCTGGTGCGCCAGTTGCGACCCTACCTGGACCGAGATGCCCTACGCACAGTCACTCATGCGCTCGTGACCTCCCGTTTGGACTACTGCAACGCTCTCTACATGGGGCTGCCCTTGAGGACCACCCGGAGGCTTCAGCTGGTGCAGAATGCGGCCGCGAGAGTTGTGATGGGGGTCTCCCGATACTCCCATGTAACACCTCTACTCCGCGAGCTGCATTGGCTTCCGGTTGCCCTCCGGGTGAGATTCAAGGTGCTGGTGATGACCTATAAAGCCCTACATGGCTTGGGTCCGGGATATCTGAGGGAACACCTGCTGCCGGCATCAAGTTCCCTTCGTCCAGTGCGCTCCCACAGGGAGGGTCTTCTCAGGGTCCCACCGGTAAGAGACTGCCGGCGGGTAACACCCAGGGGAAGGGCCTTCTCAGTGGGGGCGCCCGCCCTTTGGAACCAGCTGCCCGTGGAGCTGAGGACCACCCCCGACCTCCGTTCATTCCAACAGGACCTGAAGACCTGGCTCTTCGAGCTCTCTGGCCCAGGCTGAGGATTCTAATTTTAATTTTAACTGGGGTTTTATTTGTTCAGGGACGGATATAATTTTTTTAATCTGTTTTTAACTTTTGTATTTTTTGTTTTAATCACCCTGTAAACCGCCCTGAGTCCTTCGGGAAAGGGCGGTATATAAATATAATAAAATAAATAAAATAAATAAATAAATATGAACAGCCAAATAATTAATGCAAGAGATATGCTCGCTTTTGGCTTCTCGAATTTACAGAATGTGCAATTCAGGCTTTAATGGGCCAAAACCCAGCCATTGGTGGTTTATTATATTAACCAAGATTAAAACAACTCTGGGGAAAAACGCCACCCGCCTGGGGCAGCCCTTGCTCCTGCAGCGCCTCGCCGCCAGAGGGCAGCAGCGACTAGGAGCGCGATCCGTTCGTCCGCGGCGCACCAGCCAAAACGCGGCACCCAATAGGAAGGCGGAACCGTGTCGGGGGGGCGTGGCTCCGTTTGCGAGTCGCCCGCTCCGATTGGCTGCCTCTAGCCCCGCCTTCCGCGCGAGCCCTGTCACGCGGCGGAAGCGCGGAGCCGGAGAACGTCCTCGCTTCGCTTTCTCTTAATTACAAAAAAACAAAAAAACAAAACCGCAAACCAATTAACTGTTAAATAAATTAATTTAACTCCCGGGGGGACAAACGGGGAACGGCTGAGAGAACTAAAGGAAAAGCCTCGCGTTGAATTAAAGAAAGTAAACCTCCCCCTCCCCCCCCAAAAAAAACCCCAACCACAAAGCCCTCCCTCAGGGCAACTCGCGCGCCTCAGCGTCCACACGTGACGCGAGTCAGGCCGGTGAGGAAGGGGGGGGAGGAAAGTGGTGACAAATCCCGTCTCGTCTTTTCCGACTTTTGAGGGACGACGAAGCGCGTCAAAAAAAAAAAAAAAAAAAGAAAAGTCAGAAAAAAAGCGCGGGCTTTTTTTTTTTTTGGCGGGGGCGGGAGGAAGGGAGCGGAGGAAGAAGTCTCGCGCGTTTTCACTCGCGGGCGCGCGCGTCTGTCTGCGTGAGGGCGAGAGCCCGCTTGCGCAGGCGCGGGCACGCCCCTCCCTTTCCCTCCCCCCCCGCCCCGGTGGCTGCGAGGAGGCCGGGCAGCGCGGGGAGGTCACGCCCCCGGCCACGCCCCCGGCCACGCCCCTCCGCTCTTCTGCCGCCGCCGCCGCTGCAGCCGCAGCATCGCAGCCCGGCCCGGCCCGGCGTCGCCCCCGCCGCTCGGCGCCCGCCTGCCCGTTGCCCTCCCGGGCGGGGAGGGATTGATGTGGAGGCCCAGAGCGGCCCCGCCGCCGCCGCCATGCAGCCGCCGCCGAGGAAGGTGAGCGGGCAGGCGGCGAGGGTCTTGCGGGGGGGGGGTTGCCCGCCGGGTCCTCCCTCGGCGCTGGCGGCTCCCCAGCAGGGGAAACGGCGCTGGCGGCGGTCGGGAGAGGAGGGGTGCCGGGGAGGGGAGGTTTGGGGGGGCTGCAGGGCGCGGGTCTGGGCCGGGGAGGGGGTCTTGCGGGGTCTGCAGAGGCGGGGGAGGGGGTCGGGGCTGCAAGGCGGGCTCGCTGGAGGCTGCTCCGCCCGAGCCCCGAGAAAAGCGGAGCCGGAGGCAAGGCTTCCCACGCTCCAGAAGACACGGGTCCCGCCGTCGTGGGAATGCAAGCTGCTCGGTTCGGTGCGAGGCGGAAGGCTGCTGGGCTTGCAGCCTGAGAAGGAAGGGTGGAGGAGAGGCTGCTGGAGAGGGGAGAGGGGTGGGGGGGGGTCCTGGGACACACACACACACACACACACACACACCCCTCCCTTCTTAGAAAGGGGCAGCCGACCCTGCTGGGCTGGAAAATTAAGGAAGAGGACGGGCTTTACTCCCGAGTAGGGCCAGCCCAGGGTTCGAGACGCCTCTGCTGCTCGGCTCAGCCCCAGCTGCCTTCCCCACCCCTGGGGGCGCTCAGAGGTGCGGTGGGGGGGGGTGGGATTGCAGCTCCCATCCTCCCCAGCCAGCCTGCTTGGGCTAGGCAGGAAAAGAAGGAGGGGGAGGGTGGAGGTCGAGGATAAGCCGGCTGGTCAGGAAAGGGCCAAGGTGCCCTGCATTGGCTTCCATCGGAGGAGGAGGAGGAGGCTGGGAAGGGCCAACTGACAACCCCGGGGTGGGCACCGTCCTTGGGTTGAAGACCCCCCCCAACTCATCTTTCCCTCCCAGCTTTCAAGGCCTTGGCTGGGGCCGAGGCGGGGAGGAACTGTCCGGTTGGCCCCGATGCAAGGCGGCTATTTTTAGGGCCTGGGTCCCAGCCACGGAGGCTTAGGCCTGCCAGGACGCTTCTGTCTGGCCAGCGGTTGCCAAAAAGGGCACAAGCCCTCGTCTGTGGGTCTCCAGAGGGGTGCAGGACCCCAGGCGTGAAGAACCAGGAGAAGACACACCCCCCCCCCATCCGTGGGGCACCCCTTGCAAGCCTCCCGTCGGGGAGATCTCCAAGTCTGTCGATCGAACACATTTAGACAGCCGCCCGTCTCTTGCATAGCTGGACACAGACAGACACACACACACCCTCCGTCTTAGCCCCGACATAAAAACGTGTGTACTGTTTAAGCAACAACAACAGCAGCCACCCACACCCGGCGTGTGCCTGCGTGTTCAGACCTGGCTAAAATTCATCAGGGAAAGGAGGTTTAATTTTTGTCAACAAAAGGCAGGGCTTCCCAGTGGGGAGGGAGGGGGGAGGAGGAGGAGGATGCCGATCCTGGCTTGCCCGACATCGGGGTTTAGTAGGATCGGTTCAGCCGGGCAAGCCACGTTCTGCCCCCCTGTTTGCAGGCCGTCTGGTTTATTCCTCTGGTGGTTTGCGTGGTGTGCTTGACTTTCATCCGGGTGGGGGAAATAACTGGAGTTTCCATCCAGGATACTGAGCTTTGCTTAGAGAAATATTTGTCCTGGGCCGTTCGGATGAAAAATACAAACAAGTTTAGCCTTTTGGTTAAAAAACAAACCGCAGGGTGGATTCTTTTTGGTTGTTGTTGAGAAAATTAAGGCTGCTTTTTTCTTTTTTTTTCCCTTTCCCCCCTTGGGGTGGTTTTGCTTTTGCTTGCAGAACTTCAGGGCTTCGTTTGGAGGTGTTAGAAATAGGGGCATCTGTCTTGGGCAAACCAAAAAAAAACAACCTTTTGGGAGCTGAGCTAACAGCAGGTAACGGAATGCAGGGAGTTACGGCTACAATTGAGACCGAAAATGTACGTTGCTAAGTGAAACGTTGGTTAAGTGAGTTTGCCCCATTTTGTGAGTTTTACTGCCGCGGTGAATCATTGCATTGATTAAGTCGGTAACACGGTCGTTAAGCGGATCTGGCTTTCCCCCCCCCCCCATTGACTTTGCTTGTCCCAAGGTCGCAAGAGGGGATCACGTGACCCCGGGACGCTGCGACCGTCATAAACGTGAATCGTTTGCCAGTTTTGATCACGTGACCCTGGGGATGCTGCAACGGTCGTATGAGTGAAGAACGGTAATAAGACCTTGTTTTCACTGCCGTCGTAACTTTGAACGGTCACTAAATGAACTGTTGAGGACTTCCTGTAACAGAGCTGGAAGGGACCTTGGAGGTCTTCTAGTCCAGCCCCTGCACAAGCAGGAGACCCTAACTCTTCCAGACAAGTGGCTGTCCAGTCTCTCCTTAAAAACCTCCAGTTGTGGAGCACCCACAACTTTTGAATCGCTCAACCAGCTTCGTTTTTCTGTGTTTTCCACCTGGTTTTGTTCTTTTGAATGCAAAAACGGTTGGGCTTTCCCCTTTCTCTCTCTATATATAACGGTGTGAACGCAGCTCTCGGTTATTACGGGGGCGGGGGGGGAAGAAAAGATTTAAAAAGCCATTTGTTAAAGAGTATTTTCTAATACGGATTCCCAAGTTCCGTTGAGCATCTAGTAATAGTAATCATAAAGTTGGAAGGGACCTTGGAGGTCATCTAGTCCAACCCCCTGCTCAGGCAGGAAACCCTATACCATTTCAGACAAATGGCTGCCCAGTCTCTTCTTAGAAACGTCCAGTGTTGGAGCATGCACCGCTTCTGGAGGCAGGTGGTTCCACTGGCTAATTATGCCAACTGTCCAGAAATTCCTCCTTAATTCCAGGTTGCTTCTCTCCTTGATGAGTTTCTATCCGTTGCTTCTTGACCTGCCTTCAGGCGCTTTGGAGAATAGCTTGACCCCCTCTTCTTTGGGGCAGCCCCTGAGATGTTGGAAGGCTGCTGTCCTGTCCCCCCTCGTCCTACTCTTCATTAAACTAGACACCCCCAATTCCAGCAGCCGTTCCTTATATGTTTTAGCCTCCAGCCCCCCCTGATCCTCTTTGTTGCTCTTCTCTGCCCTCTTTCTAGAGTCTCAACATCTTTTCTACATCCTGGTGACCGAAACTGGACACCACGATGTAAAAAAGATGTTGAGACTCTAAAAAGAGGGCAGAGAAGAGCAACAAAGAGGATCTACTTGAAACCTGGAGATTCCCAGCTGGGGGAATCAGAAAAAGGTGTGGTGGACTAGTGGGAAAAGCAGAGGATTACACAACAAATCTCTTAAGAACGGGCGTTTCATTTGGGGCACCGCGCACATTTTTGCACTTACGGCTTATGACTTAGGACCATTTTTCACACTTAGGACCCTCGTAGCATCCCCAAATTCGGCCACTTAGCAATGGGTTCGTATTTAGGACGGCCGCAGTGCCCCGGGCTCATGTGATCCCCTTTTGCCACCACCTGACAAGCCTAATCAGTGGGGAAGCCAGATTCGCTTGTAACAACCGTGGCAAGAAAGGTGGTGAAATGGCTGGCCCCGGGAGGGGGGGCTGGGGAGAAGAGCTGCCTGTTAATAAAATGAGATAATTGGAAAAGGCGCTAGTCCTTAAGTTTCTTTTTTGCTAGCCTGGGCTAACCTGGCTTGAATCCCGTCATTCCAGGTTTTTCCTACTAGCTCTTTGAGGGATATTCCCATTTCGCCCTTCGTTTCTGCATTCAGCGGTTCTTGTTTTTCAGACCGTTCCCACGAGTTCATTTAACTTTTTCACCGTGAGTGCCTTCAAAGCAGTGGAATATTAATATTTAAACCTTTTAACCTTCAGATAACATACGGTGTCCCGGTTGTTGACTCTAGCGAGAAGCCAGAGCATGGAAGCTTTCGTTTTTTCTTTCTATCGATCTGCCCTTTTTTTTTTTTGAAGAGAGCTAGAGAAATTTTTCAAAGTGTGCTTCCTGCCGGCTGGAATTATTGTCGAGTTGTTCGTTTTTTTGGCGGAGGCTTGGCCTCCTCCGATGCAAAGGTCACCTGAGTGTAAGGTGACTTTTCTGCAGAGAGAGCCAGGTTGTTTGATTATTTGGGAACATGGCGAACGCGGCCGGCGATATCATTCATAATGCAGGAAATTTTGCATCTTGCATTGATCAAACGGATTCTGCTTCCAGGGTTACGTCGGCGTCAAAGAGATTGCTGTCTTTCGAGAAAGCTATGTCATGGCCATTTGGCTGTGGGGGTGAGCCGCTAAGGTAGTGGAATCGCAATATACGGGTAGTCCTCGACGTACGACCACAATTGAGCCCAAAATTTCTGTTACTAAGTGAAACAGGTTAAGTGAATTTTGCCCCATTTTATGACCTTTCTTGCCACACAGTTGTTAAGCACTGCGGTCGTTAAGTCAGCAGCCCGGTTATTAAGTGAACCCTTGCTTGTCGGGAGGTCGCAAGAAGGGAATCACGTGACCCCGGGATGCTGTGACCGTCGTAAACACGAGTCCGTTGCCAAGCGTCCGAATTTTGATCACGTGACCACGAGGATGCTAAGTGTGAAAAATGGCCGCAAGAAACTTTTTTTCAGCGCCGTTGTAACTTTCATCGGTCACTAAACGAATTGCAAGCCGAGGCCTTCCTGTGTTTAGCAATTGCAGGTAGTCTTTGATTTACAACCGTTTGAAGTTACAACGGGCACTAAAAAAGGTAACTGATGGCTGGTCCTCGTAGTTACGACCGTTGCAGCATCCCCGTGGCTACATGATCAAAATGCGGGAATTTGGAAAACGTGTGTGTATTTGCCATTTGCGAGCTTCCCAGCCGGCTGCAAAACCAGTGAAGGCAAATTCACTTAACAACTGCACAGTTCACTTAACGGCAGTGATTTGCTTAATAGCCGTAGCAAAAAAAAGGTCGTGAAATGAGGCGTGGCTTACTTAATGACCGCCTTGCTTAGCAATGGAAATTGTAGTTGTCCCAATTGTGAGTTGAGGCCTACCTGTAATGGCCTATCAGTTTACAGCATTTATAGCAGGGGTCTTCAAACTGGGCCCTTTGATGACTTGACTTCAACTCCCAGAATTCCTCAGCCAGCATGCCTGGCTGAGGAATTCTGGGAGTTGAAGTCCACAAGTCATCAAGGGGCCCAGTTTGAAGAGCCCTGATTTATAGTCTTAAACGAGAAAGTTTAAAGAAAATAATGTATACAAACTACATTTCCCTCCCCTTTCCTAGGTGAAAATCACTCAAGAGCTGAAACTCATCCAGGCCGAGCAGATGACAAAACTTCAAGCGAAGCATCAGGCCGAATGCGACTTGCTTGAAGACATGAGGTAAAATGAACAGCCAAATGTTTCCCTTCCCCTTGTCCGAGCTCCTTTTTGGAACAACCGTTTGTGTTACAAAACTCCAGGAACTGATGGAATTTCCTTTTAAGATTTCCTGCTTTCAAAACTCTTGAAGGCCTCGCCACAGCTGGAAGTTATCACTGGAACTAACACAATGCATGTTTTTCCCCAGCAGTTTTTAACAAAGATGGGAGACGAAGCGTCCAAAATGGTTGAGCTGCCTTGGCAGTTTCCCTTTTGGAGGGGGGTCGGATCCTGGCCAGCTTCACCTTAAAAAGAGCCAGAAGTGGAAATGCTTGCAAATTGGCTTTGGAGAAAAGCTAGTGAGATCAGTGGCGTTTATAAATGACAGGTGGTCCTCCACTTACCACCTCAGTTGAGATCCAAAATTTCTGTTGCTAAATGAGACATTTGTTTTGTGAGTTTTGCCCCATTTTATGTCTTTTCTTGCCACAGTTGGGAATAGAATAGGAATAGAATAGAATAGAATAGAATAGAATAGAAAGAATAGAATAGAATAGAATAGAATAGAATAGAATAGAATAAAATGGATTACAGAATGGATTACAGAATAGAATAGGAATAGAATAGGAATTAGAATAGAATAGAATAGAATAGAATAGAATGGATTACAGAATGGATTACAGAATAGAATAGGAATAAGAATTAATAGAATAGAATAGGAATAGGAATGAATAGAATAGAAATAAGAATTAGAATAGAATAGGAATAGGAATGAATAGAATAGAAATAAGAATTAGAATAGAATAGAATTAGAATAGAAATAAGAATTAGAATAGAATAGAAATAAAAATTAGAATAGAATAGAAATAAGAATTAGAATAGAATAGGAATAGAAATAAGAATTAGAATAGAAATAAGAGAATAGAATAGAAATAAGAATTAGAATAGAAATACAGAATGGAATACAGAACAGAACAGAACAAAATTAGAATAGAATAGTATAAGGACCTTGGAGGTCTTCTAGTCCAGCCCCCTGCTCAAACAGGAGAACCTATACCATCTCAGACAAGTGACTGTTTAGCCTCTTCTTAAAAACCTCCAGTGATGGAGCACCCACGATTTCTGGTGGCAAGCTGTTCCACTGCTTAATTCTTAAGTGAATCACTGCAGTTGTTGAGTTAGTAACACGGTTGTTAAGTGAATCTGGCTTCTCTCACTGACTTTGCTGGTCAGAAGGTGGCGAAAGGGGGTCACGTGACCTTGGGACCCAGCAACGGTCATCAGAATGCTGCCAAGTGTCCGAATTTTGATCAGACGACCGTGTGGATGCCGCAACAGTTTTTGCCGTGACGATGAAGCAAATCATCATGGCAGTTGTTAAGTGAATCACGTGGCCGTTAAGCGAATCTGGCTTCCCCCGTTCATTCTTGCGGGTCAAATGGTCGCCAAAAGGGGAATCACATGCCCCCTGGAAGGACGCTGCAATTTTTTCTAAATACGTGCTGGTTGCCAAGCGCCCAAATGGGGCTGCTTTGCTGGTTGGAAGTGGTGGGGGGACTGATGATAAATCCCTTTTTCCAGCACTATTGTGAGTTTGAGCAGTTGCTCAAGAAATGGTTGTAAAGTCAAGTACTCCTTGTATTCAGGTAGTCCTCGACTTACGACAGTTTATTTAGCGACCAAAGTTGCAACGGCACTGAAAAAAGACGACCGCTTTTCACCCTTAATGACTGTTGCAGCGTTCCCCATCGTCCCACGATCAGGATTCAGAGGCTTGGCAACTGACTCATATTTATGACGGTCTCAGCATCCCCGGAGGTCACGTGATCCCCTTTTGCAACCTTCTGACCAGCAAAGTCAATGGGGGAAAAGCCAGATTCACTTAACAACCGTGTGACTAACTTAACAACCAGAGTGATTCACTTAATGGTGGCAAGAAAGGTCGTATAAAGGGGCAGAACTCACTTAGCAAATGTTCTCACCTGGCAATCTAAACGTGGGGCACACTCGTGGTCGTAACCTGAGGACTCCCTGTAGCGTTTAACGGCCTGAGTAGGACTTTTCTTCTCCTCCTTAGCATTTTATCCGTTTCTATTTTAAAAGAATCCACGGGGATTGAAGCAGGTCGGATAAGCACCTGGAGGAATAATGACGGGCTCGGTTTAGAGAGCATTGATTTCTCGGACAGGCTTGTGAAGAAATATTTGCATGTAATCAATAAATCGTCAGCGCGCTGGGGCTTTCTGATTGCAAATCCAGCAGGATCACAGGCGCCTTGCAAATTGCTCCGTCTAAAGTGGCAGTGCTGAGGACTCTCATAGCAAATTTGCAAAGCGTTCGGCCCGATAAAGCCGTCGCGTCCGTCAGTAGTCATCTGTCACAGAATGCTCGTCAGGCATTCAGCTCATCCTGGTGTGTGTGTGTGTGTTGCCCGGTGGAATTTTTGTTGTGTCTTTTTTCGCGTGGAAATTACCAGCCGGACCGGTTGCTTGCCTGTAGATTTATTTTCCGTCAGTGAGGATGGCCTTTTATGATCACAAAGGAGTTTTTTCTGTGTGTCCAGATCTATTAAGTCTTTCTCTGGAAGTCGGTCGGGAGCTGAACAAAACGCCTCGCCGCCTTCTCATCTTTTGAGATGCAGTTCTATCACAAACGCAGGGCTGGCAAGAATGCAGGGGCCATGCCACATACACAACCTTTTAAAAAAAAGTTAAAGCCTGCAAGTCGTCAAAGGGCCAGGTTTGAAGACACACACACACACACACACACCGGTCTAAATGCTGTTGCTGTCCCCAGAATCAATTGGAATATAGTTGGAAGGGACCTTGGAGGTCATATAGTCCAACCCTCTCCTCAGGCAGGAAACCCTATACCAGGGGTCAGCAAACTGAAGCAGTGAAAGAGCCACTCAGAACCGGGTCCCTCACAAAAGGAAAAACTGGGAGCCGCAAAAAAATGTGTGTGCATGCGTGTACATGCGCGCATGCGCAGAACACGGTTTGACTGAAGAGTGGAGCCAAGGCAAGATATGCACCTACCCTGCATATTTGAATTGATTGGTTGAACTTTTTTAGTCCCAATTTTTTTTGGGGGGGACTGCACATGGCAGAGGACTGGGAGCCGCAGGAGACGGCTGAAAGAGCCGCATGCGGCTCCGGAGCCACGGGTTGCAGACCTGTGCCCTATACCATTTCTGGCAAATGGCTGTCTAGTCTCTTCTTAAAGACTTCCAGTGTTGGAGCATTCACAGCTTCTGGAGGCAGGTGGTTTCACTGGTTAATTGTTCTGTCAGCAAATTTCTCCTTAATTCCAGGTTGCTTCTCTCCTTGATTGGTTTCCATCCGTTGCTTCTCGTCCTGCCCTCAGGTGTTTGGGAAAATAAGTTGACCCCCCCCTCCTCTTTGGGGCAGCCCCTCAAATACTGGAAGGCTGCTATCGTGTCTCCCCTATTTCTTCTTTTCTCCAGACTGGCCAGACCCAAGTCCCGCAGCCGTTCTTCGTATGTTTTAGTCTCCAGGCCTTTAAACATCTTAGTTGCTCTTCTCCGCACTTTAACTGACTTCTTCTGTACAATATCTTCCTATCTTTGAACGCTCTCCGACTTTGCACCATATCCACCCACGGTGTCATACCTGGCCTTGGGTTCAGGAAGCTCCTCACCTCTCAGGATCTCATCCGTGCCACCCAACTGTGCCTCTTCTTCAAATTCCCCCTTATCCTAAAGTCCAAACTGGATCCTAACCCTAAACCCTTTGGCTAGTCCCAAAGGTGTTTTTCCCAAAAAGTAACTGGATTTCCTTGCTTTTTTTCCTCCCTTGAAAACGTTTCCCTTCTCATCCCAGAAGCTTCTTCACTTTCCTCACTGTTAGGAGTTCTTTCCCCGTACAGACAGTCCTCGACTTACGACTGTTTACTTAACGGCCATTTGAAGTTACTGTTGGCCTCCCCGGAGCTACTCCCCGTAGGCCCTCCTAGGAGATAAATGTTCCTTATTTGTAACGCCCCCCCCCCCCCCCCCCCGGAAATCAGTTCTGAAAATGATGAATTGGCACCGTGCTTCCTCAACAGCTTGGCCAATTAAGGCTCGGTTATAACACAGATGTCAAAGCTTTTCATGCAAGATGGAAAGGGAATAACTCACAGACGGAAATATACAGAGGGCACCATCGGAGGAGCGTGTTTTTTTTTTGTGTTTTTTTTTTGCTACCCCGATTGAAAAAGGATTTCCGCTTTGACTCGTGGAAAAAAAGAAAAGAAAAAAAAAAGAAGTGAGCTGGGATTCCTCTTGCCCTGGAACTTCATACCTTTGAACTGTACTGGTATAATGAATAGGGGGTACCTTGCTCAATAGTAGTGACTGTGAGAGGGATCTCGGAGTCCTAGTGGACCGTCACTTCAATTTGAGCCAGCCGGGTGCGGCAGCTGCCAAAAAAGCCAACACGGTGCTAGGCTGCATTAACAAAGGAATAGAATCAAGATCTGGTGAAGTGTTAATACCACTTTACAATGCCTTGGTAAGGCCACACTTGGAATACGGCATCCAGTTTTGGTCCCCACGATGTAAAAAAGATGTTGGGACTCTGGAAAGAGTGCAGAGAAGAGCCACAAAGATGATTAGAGGACTGGAGGTTAAAACATAGAAGGAACGGTTTCTGGAATTGGGAATGTCCAGTTTAATGAAGAGAAGGGCGAGGGGGGACAGAATAGCAGCCTTCCAATATCTCAGGGGCTGCCCCAAAGAAGAGGGAGTCAAGCTATTCTCCAAAGCACCTGAACGCAGGACAAGAGGCAACGGATGGAAACTCATCAAGGAGAGAAGCAACCTGGAACTAAGGAGAAACTTCCTGACAGAACAATCAACCAGTGGAACCACCTGCCTCCAGAAGCGGTGAATTGCTCCAACACTGGAGATTTTTAAGAAGAGACCGGACAGCCATTTGTCTGAAATGGTATAGGGTTTCCTGCCTGAGCAGGGGGTTAGACTAGATGACCTCCAAGGTCCCTTCCAACTACTACATCTTCTTCTTCTTCTTCTTCTTCTTCTTCTTCTTCTTCTTCTTCTTCTTCTTCTTCTTCTTCTTCTTCTTCTTCTTCTTCTTCTTCTTCTTCTTCTTCTTCTTCTTCTTCTTCTTCTTCTTCTTCTTCTTCTTCTTCTTCTTCTTGATATGGTGCAAGGAGGAATTTCCTGACACTGAGAACAATAAACCAGTGGAACCACCTGCCTCCAGAAGTTGTGGGTGCTCCAACACTGGAGGTTTTTAAGATGAGACTGGACAACCTTTTATTTGAAGTGGTATTGAGCAGGGGGTTGGGCTAGATGACCTCCAAGGTCCCTTCCAATTCTGTTAACTCTGTTCTGTTATCCCTGCTTGATAACGATGCTTTGTAGAAGTAGCCCTCAACTTACAGCCATTCATTTAGCAACCTTCAAAGTTACACTAGCGCTGAAAAAAGTAACTTACACCCCATCCTCACGCTTACGACCTTCTCAGCTTCCCCCAGTTAGGTGATCAAAATCTTGAGTTTTGATGCTGAGTTTTGCAGCATCCCAGGCGTCCCTTGATCGCCTTTGTGACCTTACCAGCTGACATCCGACATGCAAACTCAATGGGGTCAATTCACAATTTAAGTGATTGGCTTAAAAAAGTCATAAAAATCGGGGCCTGGCTCACTTAATGACCGCCTGGCTGGGCAACAGAAAACCGCAACTACAATTGCGGTTGTAGTTCATCTCTGAATAAGATACAAGAAAGGAATCCCTTTGACCAATTAATTTATCCTGTATAGCAGGGGTCTTCAAACTTGGCCCCTTTGATGACTTGTGGACTTCAACTCCCAGGATTCCTCAGCCAGGCACTCTGGCTGAGGAATTCTGGGAGTTGAAGTCCACAAGTCATAAAAGGGCCAAGTTTGAAGACCTCTGCTATGTAGTAAGGGTCCCCACATGTGGCCACTTTAAGACTTCTGGACTTCAACTCCCAGAATTCCTCAAGCAACCATGGCTGGCCTGAGGAATTCTGGGAGTTGAAGTCCCCACGTCTTAAAGTGACCACATGTGGGGACCCCTGCTCTATAGGTAGTGATGTTCCTCAATCTCAGCAACTTTGAGATCTGGACCTTAATTCCCAGAATCCCACAAGCCAGGATAGGTTTCTGGGAGTTGAACTGTACCGCCCATCTCCCTCCGGGCCCTGCCATTACAACTTCTGAACGCAATAAAGATCTGCTGAATTTTTTTTAAAAAAAGTGTTAATTGAGCAGCGACGCACTTTTTATCATCCTTTAAACATAAGCTGAAAAAAATCTCCCATCAGCCAACAACTCGGGGTTTTGTTGTTGTTTTTTTGCTCCTTATGGCTGTTGTAAAATATGCAGAGGCTGAAAACTTTGGGGGTGGGGGTGTTGATTACCTGTCTTGGCAAGTGAGAAGGTTGCCTCCCCCCCATCATCAGGACTTTTAAGTTAATTCAGATGTCAAATATGCATCGTTAATTGTTAGAGGTTAATGAATTAACACTTCTGTGTCGCGCTGGAGATTTTTAAAGAGAAGATTTTTGAAGCAACTTGTAAGGCGACGGCTGCGTTCACTTAATTTCCATCTTTTCCGGTATTTCAGACGTTTCGATCCAGTCTAATCTCAGTTTAATTAATAATGATGATGATGATGATGTTGGAAGGGACCTTTTAGGTCATCTAGTCCAACCCTCTGCTCAGGCAGGAAACCCTATACCATTTCAGACAAATGGCTGTCCAGCCTCTTCTTAAAAACTTCCAGTGTTGGAGCATTCCCAGCTTCTGGAGGCAGGTGGTTCCACTGGTTAATTGTTCTCACAGTCAGGAAGTTTCTCCTTAGTTCCAGGTTGCTTCTCTCCTTGGTTAGTTTCCATCTGTGGCTTCTTGTCCTGCCTTCAGGGGCTTTGGGGAACAGCTTGACTCCCTCTTCTTTGGGGCAGCCCCTGAGATATTGGAAGGCTGCTCTCCTGTCCCCCCTCGTCTTTCTCTTCATTAAACTAGACATCCCCAATTCCAGCAACCGTTCCTTATATCTTTTAGCCTCCAGTCCCCTGATCATCTTCGTTGCTCTTCTCTGCCCTCTTTCTAGAGTCTCAACGTCTTTTTTAAATCGTGGTGACCAAAACAGGATGCCGCATTCCAAGGGTGGCCTTACCAAGGCCTTGTAAAGTGGTATTAACTCTTCACGTGATCTTGATTCTGTCCTTCTGTTAATGCAGCCTAGCACTGTGTTGTTGGCTTTTTTGGCAGCTGCAGCACACGGCTGGCTCATAACTAAGTGATGGTCCTCTCGCAGTTACTACTCTTGAGCAAGGTACCAGTTTAGCTGTCTTTAAAACTCTATTCCCTTGTGCCTGCGTAAAATCATCCTTGCTGTTTGATGCGTGTGTTAAAATCCCTATTTGCTTGCCTGCTACCCGTAAGACTCCACTTGCAGAATCAGTCAATCGGGATAGAGGTGGAAGGGACCTTGCAGGCCTTGTAGTTCAGGGGTCCCCAAGCTGTGGGCCGCAGGACAGGCTAGCCACTGTGCGTGCATATGCGCGCACACCCTGTCATTTGTGCTAGTGCCATGGCCGTGGGGCGCTAAACCAGGAAGCCGTGTCACAGGGCGCAAAAATGGGCCGCCGCTGCACCTTGGGACACGAAAATGGGGTGCCGCTGTGCCGTGGGGTGCAAAAACAGGACGCCACTACACTACCAGGCACAAAACGGGACACCGCCACTCTGCAAGGCACAAAAATGGACACTGCGGCGCCATGAGGCACGGAAACGGGGCACAAAAATGGGGCACCACCACACCACCGGGCACAAAACAGGATGCTGCCACGCTGCAGGCACAAAAAATGGGCGCCGCTGCGCTGTGGCTCACGGAAACAAGGCACTGCGCCAAGCAAGAGTGGGGGGGCAGGGCTAGTGAGTATCATTTGGGTGCTAGCCCCGCCCCGTTTGTGGTGCACGCATGCTCGCAGCCCCGCGCGCATGCACACACGTCAAATGCTTCCCCCTCCCTTTTCCTCGGATCCGCCAACCGACAAAAGTTGGCGACCTCTGTTCTAGTCCAGCCCCCTGCTCAAGCATGCCGGGGATCTTCCAACTTGGCCCTTTTATGACTGGTGGACTTCAACTCCCAGAATTCCTCAGCCAGCATGAGGGAACTATGGTCCCTTCATGACTTGTGGACTTCAACTCCCAGAATTCCTGTTTCAGCATGGTTCAGTTTGGAAACTCCCTTCCCCCTCAGCATGGCTGGCTCAGGAATTCTGGGAGTTGAAGTCCACGAGTCATAAAAGGGCCAAGGTTGCCTACCTCTGACCTAGTCTGTACCTATACCAGGGGTAGGCAACCTCGGCTCTTTTATGACTCATGGACTTCAACTCCCAGAATTCCTGAGCCAGCATGGGGGAACTATGGTCCCCTCATGACTCATGGACTTCAACTCCCAGAATTCGTGAGCCAGCATGGTGCAGCTTTGAAACCTCTCCCTTTCCCCTCAGCATGGCTGGCTCAGGAATTCTGGGAGTTGAAGTCCACGAGTCATAAAAGAGCCGAGGTTGCCTACCCCTGACCTATACAGTTGGTTTTTCTGAGAAAAGATTTAAACGCTTGCCTTCCTTTTCCCAGCAAATGCCTGTCTCTCAACAATATTTTTCTAGCTTGGTTCATGCACTGACTGTACTGTTGAACGAAGAAGATTCAGAATGAAAAAGATAGATAGATAGATAGATAGATAGATAGATAGATAGTATGCTTAGCCTTCCAGCCCAGTGTTTCTCGGCCTGGCCAACTTTAAGCTGTGTGGACTTCAACTCCCAGAATTCCTGAGCCAGCATGGGGGAACTATGGCCCCTTCATGACTCAAGGACATCAACTCCCAGAATTCCTGAGCCAGCATGGGGGAACTGTGGTCCCTTCATGACTTGCGGACTTCAACTCCCAGAATTCCTGAGCCAGCATGGGGGAACTATGGCCCCTTCATGACTTGCGGACTTCAACTCCCAGAATTCCTGAGCCAGCATGGGGGAACTATGGCCCCTTCATGACTTGCGGACTTCAACTCCAGAATTCCTCAGCTTGCCTGGTTGAGGAATTCTGGGAGTTGAAGTCCGCAAGTCATCAAAGGGCCCAGTCGGAAGACCCCTGCTGTAAAATTATCGATAATCCCGTATGATTTTACAGGCCTTCGTCCCGTTTTTTCTTTTCAGGTTACATTATCAGTGGAGGATGGGTGTTCCAGCAGATATTCAAAATGTTTAACAAAAGTTTTATTTTGTTTGCTTGCTAAGGACCCTGAAATGAAAGTTAAGTAGGGATCCTAAAACCACAGCAACCTAGATCTGTATCTGCAGCTGTGAATTTCTTTTCTCGTTTGCTTTCATTTTCCGTAGCAAGTGAAGCAGCAAGGAAAACTCTTCATTTAGAACAAAACAGAATAACAAGAGTTGGAAGGGACCTTGGAGGTCTTCTAGTCCAACCCCCTGCTCAAGCAGGACACCCTATGTTTGAAGACCCTGTGCCCTATGCCATTCCAGACATGTGTATGTGTGTGTGTGTGTGTGTGCGCGCGCGCACACACACACACACACACACACACACACACACGGTAGAGGATCATTTCCTTGTGTGTCCCTCTTAAGCATCTTAAATTCCTGTTCGTGGCAACTCAGGGTAGCCCTTGACTTACGACCATTCATTTACTGACCATTTGCAGTTACAACAGCACTGAAAAAAGCGACTGAGGACAGTTTTTCACACTTACGACCGTTGCAGCATCCTGACGGACACATGATCAAAATTCAGGCCCTTGGCAACTAGGATGTATTTAGGATGATTCCAGCGTCCCAGGATCACGTGGTCATCCATGCGTAGTCTTCCCGGGTGGCTTCTGACAAAGGAGACTGAAGTGGGGGAAGTCAGCTTTGTTTAACGGCCCCATGATTTCACTTAACAACGGGCAGCGACTTGCTTAATGACCGTGGCAAACCACTGTCTTGCCTAGCAACAGAAATTGGGGCTCCCAGTTATGGCCGTGAGTTGAGGACAATCTGTAATTTTTAAGCCATTTTCGGAGCCGTTCCACATATACAGAAGTATTCAGAATAACAGAGGCAGAAGGGACCATGGAGGTCTTCTAGTCCACCCCCACCTGCTCAAGTAGGAGACTTTATACCACAGAGATGAAAACAAGTTTGACAGTGCCAAGAAGGCTTATGATATTTGCTTTCCAGGTAATTATTCTGAAAGGTAGAAAAAGCAGGGCTTGGGTGAATTTAACCCTGGGATTCTGGGACAGAGGTAAACGGAAAGGGAAGGAGGAAAACCGCAGAGAAAGAAGTGTGACAATTCTCACGTGGTCAGAAACAAGAAAGCTTGATACTAGATCAGACTGTTACCCAAACGAGGAACAGATGGAAACTTGTGTTTTCCTCCCCAAAGGGAATCCTGTCAAGCCCATCACGTTGCGAGGAAGGGAGGAAGAGACAAAAGAAATAGGAACATAAATAGATCTCACATTTTCTGCATAGCGGTGAGGGGGGTTATTTTGTGAGGGCTTCATTGTGTTGCAACACCGAACCAACTTGTGGTCTCGGGTTGTGCAGTGTTTCGTTTGATGGCGGAATAGAATAGAATAGAATAGAATTGAATAGAATAGAATAGAATAGAATAGAATAGAATAGAATAGAATAGAATAGAATAGAATAGAATAATAGAATGGCAAAAATGGAATGGAATAGAATAGAATAGAAAATGTGGAATGGAATAGAATAGAATAGAATAGAATAGAATAGAAAAGAAAATGTGGAATGGAATGGAAAAATGGAATAGAAAAGAATAGAAATACATAATAGAATAGAAATACAGAATAGAATAGAATAGAATAGAATAGAATAGAATAGAATAGAATAGAATAGAATAGAATAGAATAGAAAAGAAATATAGGATAGGATAGGAATATAGATTATAATGAAAATACAGAATAGAATAATAAAATAAAATAAAATAAAATATGGAATAGGATAGGATAGGAAAGGAATATAGATTATAATAAAAATACAGAATAGAATAGAATAGAATAGAATAGAATAGCTGGAAGGGACCTTGGAGGTCTTCTAGTCCAACCCCCCTGCTCAAGCAGGAAGCCCTACGCCATTCCAGACAAATGGCTGTCCACTCTCTTCTTAAAGACCTCCAGTTTTGGAGCATTCACCACTTCTGGAGCCAGGTTGTTCCACTCATTAATTGTCCTCACTGTCAGGAAGTTTCTCCTTAATTCCAGGTTGCTTCTCTCCTTGATCAGTTTCCAATCATTGTTTCTTGTCCTTCACTCTGGTGCTTTGGAGAATAGCTTGACTCCCTCTTCTTTGGGGCAGCCCCTCAAATCCTGGAAGACTGCCATCATGTCTCCCCTATTTCTTCTTTCCTTTAGACTAGCCAAACCCAATTCCTGCAGCCATCCTTCATATGTTTTAGCCTCCAGGCCTTTGATCATCCTGCCTGCTCTTCTCTGAATTTTTTCCAAACTCTCAACCTCTTTTTTGTGATAGGGTGACCAAAATTGGCTGCAGTGTTCCAGGTGTGGCCTCACTAGGGTTTGATAAAGCGGTACTAACACTTTGCGTGATCTTGATTCTATGCCTCTGTTTATGCAACCCAGGATTGTATTGGCTTTTTTGGCTGTGGCCAAAGAAGACAGACGATGAGTAGATAAGCTTTCCTAGTTTGAATGATACAAGGTTTCCTGCCTGAGCAGAGAGTTGGACTAGATGATCTCCAAGGTCCCTTCCAACTCTGTCATTTTGTTTATTCCTTGCAGAGGAAATACGTTGGATTCAAAATTTTCCAGAAACCCCGGGAACAAATACAGGTAGTCCTTGACTGAACAACCACAACCATAGCTGAGCCCAAAATTGCAGTTATTAAATGAGTTGTGGCCCATTTTTTTGCCACGGTTGCTAAGCGAATCACTACAGTCATTAAGTGAATCAAGCGGTCGTTAAGCAAATCTGGCTTCTTTCCCCCCTCCACCCCCCCTGACTTTGCTTGTCAGAAGCCAGCTGGGAAGGTCGCCAAAGGGGATCACGTGACCATCGTAAGTACCTGCCAGTTGCCGAGCTTCTGAATTTTGATCAGGTGAGCACGGGGACGCTGCAGTGGTCGTAACTGTGAGAAACGGTCAGAAGTCCCATTTCTCAGTGCTGTTGAATTTCGAACGGTCAGTAAATGAACGGTTGTAAGCAGTTGTTGTTGTTAGTTGCGAAGTCGTGTCCGACCCATCGCGACCCCACGGACAACGTTCCTCCAGGCCTTCCTGTCCTCTACCATCTTCTGGAGTCCATTGAAGCTCAGGCCTCCTGCTTCAGTGACTCCATCCAGCCACCTCCTTCTCTGTCGTCCCCTTCTTCTCTTGCCCTCCATCTTTCCCAGCATGAGGCTCTTCTCCAGTGAGTCCTTCCTTCTCATTAGGTGGCCAAAGTATTTGAGTTTTAGCTTCAGGATCTGGCCTTCTAAAGAGCAGTCAGGGTTGATCTCCTCTCGGACTGACCGGTTTGATCACCTCGCAGTCCAAGGGACTCGCAGGAGTCTTCTCCAGCACCAGAGTTCAAAGGCCTCAATTCTTTGGCGCTCAGCCTTTCTTACGGTCCAGCTTTCACTGCCATACATTGCAACTGGGAAGACCGTAGCCTTGACTATACGCACTTTTGTTGACAGGGTGATGTCTCTGCTTTTTAGTGTGCTGTCTAGACAGCAAATCTAGACAGCTTGTAAGCAGTGGTGGGATTCAAATAGGTGAATTTGAATGCCGCTTCTGGAAGTCTGTTCTGGGCCATGGGCAACAAAAAATTAGTGAGGAACTCTGGGGGTTGAAGTCCACAAGTCTTAAAGTTGCAAGTATGAAGACCCCTGAGATAGATAGATAGATAGATAGATAGATAGATAGATAGATAGATAGATAGATAGATAGATAGATAGATAGTTAGATTATAGAGATGGAGATAAGAGATAGATAGTACATAGATATGGTGATAGAGATGGATGGATGGGTAGGTATGTAGGTAGTAGCTATGGAGATAGATGATAGGGATGGAGATAAGCGATAGTGATAGTAGATAGATATGGAGATAGATAGATAGATAGATAGATAGATAGATAGATAGATAGATTGATTATAGAGATGGAGATAAGAGATAGATAGTAGATAGAGATGGAGATAGAGATGGATGGATGGGTAGGTATGTAGGTAGTAGATATGGAGATAGATGATAGAGATGGAGATAAGAGATAGTAGATAGATATGGAGATAGAGATGGATGGATGGGTATGTATGTAGGTAGTAGATATGGAGATAGATGATAGAGATGGAGATAAGCGATAGTGATAGATAGTAGATAGATATGGAGAGAGAGAGAGAGAGAGAGAGAGAGAGAGATTATAGAGATGGAGATAAGAGATAGATAGTAGATAGAGATGGAGATAGAGATGGATTGATGGGTAGGTATGTAGGTAGTAGATATGGAGATGATAGAGATGGAGATAAGCGATAGTGATAGTAGATAGATATGGAGAGAGATAGACATAGATATGGATAGATGATAGAGATGGAGATAGAGATGGAGATAGATAGACAGATAGATAGACGATAGAGATGGAGATAGATAGATAGGCAGGCAGTTGCTTTTTTCAATGCCGTTGCACCTTCACATGGTCACTGAACAAATAGTTATAAGTTGAGGACTACATGTATTTGTGTATCGATCGATTAACTAACTTTACATACCGCCCATCTGACTCTTACAGCAATTCTGGGCGGCTTACAGAATGAACTATATCTGGTTTTACCGCCAGCTTCTTGCGCTGGTGATTTGTATTTGGCCTTGAAATGGGGGCTCAAAGCATAACACTTGGTAGTTGTTCGCACACCAGAACGCTGCACAGTTCACACATGCCTCAGGAATCCTGCCCCGGAGTGAGAGATTAGGGCAGGTTTATTTCCTCTCCCCCCCCTTTCCGCGCCAATTCCGTCAGACTGAGTCAACTGTCGATGTCTCTGCCTTATAAAACACGTGGCGCTCTCTGTAAATCGGAATTTCGCAGGTCCCTCCGAGTTGGATCCGCCAGCTGCTGCTGCTGCTTCATGTACCGCCACAGTGACTCACTCCTGAATACCGTCCCTCAAAAATATTAGATCCGTGTCTAATATTGGGCATATCGTCAGCATGGGCGAAGGGAAAAAAAAAAACAACAACACACCACCCGTTTCTCCGCTACTGGGTTTTGTTTTAATTATTTTTTTTAATGTAATTTATTTTCTGCATTTGGGCACTAGGGTTTAATTTGTTTTTAATTTCTTTATTTTGGGTATTTTGGTATTTATGTCCCTGTTCACCGCCCTGAGTCCTTCGGGAGAAGGGCGGTATACAAATAAAATAAATATATAAATAAATAAATACTCCATTTAAAGCCAAACGGATAGATAATAGACATAATTGCGGATAAACTCATAAGTGCCAGGAACAGCGTGCTGCTGTTTCGCTCGGCACAGGATGGAATTTGGTCCGGTATGAAGCCGGCGCGATCGTTTAATTAGTTCCAGTAAGTTGGCTATTTTCATAACATCTAATTGCTCCAAAGCTGTGTTTTGAAGCAGGCCGGAGGGACACTGCTGGAATAATGCAGCTGGCGCTAATCACAACCTGCTCGGGCAAAAGAAGCAGTTTTTTTGAGTAGCGGCACGCCGAGGCTAGAAACCAGTCCTTTTGAGTCGTCTTAAGGATAGGCCGGCCTGGGTTTCATTTCTCCGGTTTATCAGGCTGTGGCATAAATTTGTCCAGCCCCCACCCCCACCCCCCCAAATAGCCTTTTTTCTAAGACAAGCCACCTATCACCTTTTAGGAAGATAGTAGTTAAATACAGGTAGTCAAACCGTTCATTTAACGACCGTTCAAAGTTACAACGGCAATGAAAAAACTGACTCATGACCTTTTTTTTTTTCTTCACACTTACGACCGTGACAGCCTCCCCCACGGTCAGGGGATCAAAATTCAGGGGGCTCATATTTACAGCACATTGAGAAAATATTCACACACACACACACACACACACACACACACACACACCCTTCACTTTTATCAATTTTGTCAGGCTGCAGCCCGGATTCGACAGACAGTTGTTGAAAATTCTTTTTCTTTATTTTTCCCCCCTCATTAATCTACAGTCAGTACCCCATTGTGACAAAGTGAAAAGGTAATTTTGGAAATGTCTGTAAATTTGTTAAAAAGGGGGGGGGAAACGGACAAGAGCGACTGGGGTCTGAAGACTTTTCGGGGTGCAGCGTCCCCAGGGTCACGTGATCAGAATTCGGACGCTTGGCAACTGGTTCCTATTTGTGACGGTCGCCGTGTCCTGGCGTCACATCATCCCCCTTTTGCGACCTTCGGCACAAGCCAAGTCAATGGGGCAAGCCAGATTCATTTTACAACCGGGTTATTAATTTAATTTAATTTAATTTATTAATATTTCTATACCGCCCTTCTCCCGAAGGACTCAGGGCGGTGTACAGGGCAAGAATTAACATAACAGCAATAATAATAATAATAATAATAATAATAATAATAATAATAATAATAATAATAATAATAATAAAAAAGTTGGAAGGGACCATGGAGGTCATCTAGTTCAACCCTCTGCTCAGGCAGGAAACCCTATACCATTTCTGACAAATGGCTGTCCAGCCTCTTCTTAAAAACTTCCAGTGTTGGAGCATTCACACCTTCTGCAGGCAGGTGGTTCCACTGGCTAATTGTTCTGTCAGGAAATTCCTCCTTAATTCCAGGTTGCTTCTCTCTCTGGTTAGTTTCCATCCATTGCTTCTTGACCTGCCTCCGGGTGCTTTGGAGAACAGCTTGACTGCCTCTTCTTTGGGGCAGCCCCTGAGATATTGGAACACGGCTTTCATGTCCCCCCTGGTCCTTCTCTTCATTAAACTAGACATACCCAATTCCAGCAGCCGTTCCTTATATGTTTTAGCCTCCAGTCCCCCGATCATCTCTGTTGCTCTTCTCTGCACTCTTTCTAGAGTCTCAACGTCTTTTTTACATCGTGGGGACCAAAACTAGGTGCAGTATTCCAAGTGTGGCCTTGCCAAGGCCTTGTAAAGTGGTATTAACACTTCACGTGATCTCGATTCTGCCCCTCTGTTATATGCAGCCTAGCACTGTGTTGGCTTTTTTGGCAGCTGCCACACACAGCTGGCTCATAGCTAGGCGATGGTCCACTAGGACTCCGAGATCCACTTAAATGATTCTCTTAATCAATGTGGCAAGGAAGGTGGTTAGATGGGCCAAAACTCACTTAACTCTGTCTTAGCAGTGGGAATTTTGGACTCTGGTCATAAGTTGAGAGCCACCTGTCTATTTGATGTGCCTGGAGTGCCCTCAAACGTAGCTCTTCGCTGAGTATGAGATAACCAGCGGGTCTGCAATAATGAATGGCCTTACGTCAGCGCATTCACCGAGGAATCTGGTTGCGTGGAACTGGATGTAGCTAGGTGATAACGATCACCGATTCTCAAGCTGCTGGAGAAACACGGTTGGGAAGGCTAGATTTTGTCCAAAGTACAATGTAATTTCTTAAACTTAGAACATTAGCCTTGTGGGAAGGAACTTGACGGAAGAATGAGTTCTGCAAGCTGAGTGAATCCCTTTGCAAACATATTGTTCCACCTGAGTAAGACCCCTGCCTTGCTCTTCCTTATCAGGCCCTTTGATGGACAGCGATTGCTCAGATACGTTTGCATTACTATAGAAGAAACAGGGGTTAAAAAAACAACAACAACCCAGCATTCAGGAAATCCAGCGTTTAGCGTCACAGCCAGTCTTCCTTTACCTCCCCGCAACTCTCTTCAGGACAAACCCTGGAGCAATTTTCACATTTGCAGAGTCTCTCTCTCTCTCTCTCTCTCTCTCTCTCTCTCTCTCTCTCTCTCTCTCTCTCTCTCTCTCTCTCTCTCTCTCTCTCTTCAAGAATTGCTTGGATTAAAAAGCGCTGGTATCTTCAGAACATAGAAAAACCGGTGGCTGAAAAAAAAATATCGCCCAGCGATCCATTGGGTCTTGCCCTTCGAATGCTTTGCTTGTCGGCTTGCTTTCG
The DNA here is from genome assembly GCF_964194415.1 of Vipera berus. Taxonomy (NCBI): domain Eukaryota; kingdom Metazoa; phylum Chordata; class Lepidosauria; order Squamata; family Viperidae; genus Vipera; species Vipera berus. The sequence continues at coordinate 3,486,968 of NC_138206.1, forward strand.
TTTTACGTTTAACTTATTTATATATTATTTTTAAATTTTATGTATTTTTATTACTTTTATTTTTGTTTTACTTATTTTTATTTTTATTTTATGTGTTGTTTTTATTTTTTATTTTTAATATTTATCTGTGTTTGTATATCCATCTAATCTACCTCTACACCTCCATACGTTGGTCTGTCTATCTTATCAATCTATCTATCTCCATCCAACCATCCATCTAATCTTCCCCTATCTCTACGTCCACCCATCTCATCTCATCTCATCTCACCTCACCTCACCTCACCTCATCTCATGTCTGTCTGTCTGTCTGTCTGTCTGTCTGTCTATCTATCTATCTATCTATCTATCTATCTATCTATCTATCTATCTATCTATCGATCTATATCCATCCAACCATCCATCCATCCATCTAATCTTCCCCTATCTCTACGTCCACCCATCTCATCTCATCTCATCTCACCTCACCTCACCTCATCTCTGTCTGTCTGTCTGTCTGTCTGTCTGTCTATCTATCTATCTATCTATCTATCTATCTATCTATCTATCTATCTATCTATATCCATCCAACCATCCATCCATCCATCTAATCTTCCCCTATCTCTACGTCCACCCATCTCATCTCATCTCATCTCATCTCATCTCATCTCATCTCATCTCATCTCATCTCATCTCTGTCTATCTATCTATCTATCTATCTATCTATCTATCTATCTATCTACCATCTACCTACCTACCTACCTCAGATGATAGCCATGTGTTTATCCTCAATTACTGACCCACTACCTCTGCTGGAAGCTGGTTCCAAGCTTCCCCTACTCTTTCCATGATCTTCTCCCTTTTATCATGGCTCTTGAAGATCCCTCCTGTCAGTTTGAAACAGTTATGCCCTCATGCTCTTGATTTTTGCTTAATAGTGAAAATACCGCCTTCCAGAACCTTATTCAGACCCTTGAGATATTTAAAGTTCTTTTAAATATTCTTTAAATATTCTAGTTCTTTCTTTGGGCCTTTTCTTGAACAGCTGGGTGAGTTTTGAAAATGCAGACATTCTGCAGAGCTTTTTTTACCTATGGATCAAAAGATATATCTCAGTTTCTGCCTTGCTTTGCATTCTACCCTATAATTATTCTATTAATACTGTTGTTGCTTGTTCGAATTCTTGCAAGACATCAGATGCAGCTAGCAATTATTCTTGGATGCAGCTAACAAGTCTGTCGGCCTCCTCTGTTGAATGCCAGAAGGGTGTAATTTGTGCCAAAGTGTGTAAGTCCGTTTCAAAATGTTGGTAGTTTCAGGTATAAGATCAGCAAATTCCTTTGCTTTTTTACTCCTCCTGGGATTTTTCCCGCTAGGATCCTACAGGCACACAGGCTTGTCAAAATTCTCTGCAAAAACAACACAACATGGACCTCTGGAGGTCTGTGAAATCAGGATTGGCAGCCGATCTGTTTTCTTGGAAGCTAAAAAAAATCTTCTGGCACTGGAATATTGACTCGAGGATAAATGTACTTCCCTGAACAACAGAAGAGAATCCTGAAAACGTGGATTATAAGCCCGAAAATAGCATTGCCATACACTTCTTTTTCTTAGCCAAGTTAGGATATCTTATCCTGGATTATGTCTCTTTTTTATTTTTATTTTTTTTTATTTTTTTTTAGAAAAGGGAGTTAAATCAGCTATTTATTTGTGCGGGTACAATAATGTCTGGTGGGAAAATAAGATACGTTCCGAAATTCAGCTTCTTGGGATTTCATGTTATTGTGGGGAAAATAGGAGACAGGAGTATGGGTATTTTTGTCGTTATGCGTTTTAGATCAGGGGTCTCCAAACTTGGCAACTTTTAAGACTTCAACTCCCAGAATTCCTGAGCCAGCCATGCTGAGGGGAAAGTGAGAGGTTTCCAAGCTGAGCCAGGCTGGCTCAGGAATTCTGGGAGTTGAAGTCCATGAGTCATAAAAGAGCCGAGGTTGCCTACCCCTGGCCTTGACCAAAATCCCCGTCAGTCAACTGCAAAAGGCAGCTTGGCTCCGACCAGCTGACATTCGGCGAGGGATGTCTCCACATCTGCCTATCTCAGGTATTTGGGAAGGACTTGATAGGTATACAAATTGCCAGATGCTGTCTTAAAACTACCGGCTGACTGTACAACAACACACCATAACAGGGGATCTTCAAACTTGGCCCTTTTGTGACTTGTGGACTTCAAATCCCAGAGTTCCTCAACCAGCATGGATGGACTTCACCTAAAATTCCTGTCAGCATGGATGGACTTCAACTCCCAGAATTCCCCAGCCATCCAGAAACAATACCCTAAGCTCAGGGGTCTTCAAACATGGCCCTTTTATGACTTGTGGACATGTGCCTGGCTGAGGAATTGTGGGAGTTGAAGTCCACAAGTCATAAAAGGGCCATGTTTGAAGACCCCTGAACAACAATAACACAACAATAACAATAACAATAATATGATGATGATGATGATGATGATGATGTATTCTTGGCAAGCAATATAGAAGCAGTTCCTTCCCCTTTTCAGTCTAGCCTAGTATGGTGGGATTTCCTATTTGTGTCTCATGCGAATCCTAACCAGTTCACACACTCCTTTGTTGTGTCAAAATCAGCCAAAATGGCTAGAGGCTACGCTTTCAAAGAGTGTTTCCTGACTTCAGTTCCCTTTCGAATAACTTAAAAAACGTTTCGCCTGCAGCGCTCTTCACATTGCCTGGAGCTCCTAGCATAACCTCCTTTACCAACTTCCCCCATTTTAAAAAAATTATATTATTTTTTTTAATTTAAAAAAAAAACAATTCCCCTTAGCATTGCTCTGCATTTTTTCCCCCTGCCTCTTTTAATGATACCTTCCTTTCCCCTCTTTCATTAGATTTTTAGAACTAACGTTTTTATCCTACGCATATTGCACGATGCCTTTTTTTTATTTATTTATGTTTTTGTAGCGCGCGTTCTATCCTTCCCCCCCCCTCGTTCATGTCCTCTTTCACTTCCTCCTGCCACCAGGCATCCTGTTTCATAATTCCCATTTCTGTAGCTCCAGAGAGTTTTTCCACTTTAATTCAAGCAGCTCCCACATTAACTTACAAGGAACGGTTGCTGGAATTGTGAATGTCCAGTTTAATGAAGAGAAGGACGAGGGGGGACATGATAGCAGCCTTACAGGATCTTAGGGGCTGCCCCAAAGAAGAGGGAGTCAAGCTATTCTCCAAAGCGCCCGAAGGCAAGACAAGAAGCAATGGATGGAAACTAACCAAGGAGAGATTCAACCTGGAATTAAGGAGAAACTTCCCCGACAGTGAGAACAATTAACCAGTGGAACCACCCGCCTCCAGAAGTTGTGAATGCTCCAACACTGGAAGTTTTTAAGAAGAGACTGGACAAACCATTTGCTAGAAATGTTGGACTAGATGACCTCCAAGGTCCCTTCCAACTTTATATTATTATTATTATTGTTATTATTGTTATTTATTATTATTATTATTATTATTATTATTATTATTATTATTATTATTATTATTATTATTATTATTATTATTATTAAACTTTTATTCATTAAACATTAAACTCAGTCAACTGAGCACTCAAATTGACTGGCACTAATGGTTGGCACGGGCTGCTGCCAGCATCCTAGGTATCAACCAGGTATCTTCTTAAAATGTAAGATGTTCTGAGTAGTGCAGTTTTTTGTAGCTTTGCTGGAGTTATTGCAGGAAGCAAAAAAACCCTGTGCTATTCGGAACAACAACAACAACATCATCATCATCATCATCATCATCATCATTATTATTATTATTATTATTATTATTATTATTATTATTATTATTATTATTATTTCCCTTATATCCAAATTCCACTCAATCTGATGGGGGATTAATCTGTCTTCTAATCCTTTTTTTTTACTGTTGGGCACTCTTCCTACAGTCATTCTACTTCTTCTCCTCATGTGTACAGGGAGTCCTTGGCTTACAGCCATAACTGAACCGTGCCTAAGCAAAGCAGTTGTTAAGTGAATTTTTGCCCCATTTTACGAATTTTCTTGCCACGGTTGCTAAGTGAATCACTGCAAGTCAAGTTAGTAACACCATTGTTAAGTGAATCTGGCTTCTCCCATTTTCTTTGTCTGTCAGAAGGTCGCAAAAGGGGATCACGTGACACATACACCCCCGGGACACGGCAACCGTCATAAACATGAACCACTTGCCAAATGTCTGGATTTTGATCCCCTGAACCTGGGGATGCTGCAACGGTCGTAAGCGTGAAAAACGGTCACAAGTCACTTTTTTCAGTGCCATTGTAACTTCAAACGGACCCTAAATGAATGGTTATAAGTTGAGGACTGCCCATTTTTCACTTCCCCCCCTTTCCTCTGTCCATTTTTCCAAGATCCTGCCAAGACACTCCCCCCCAAAATTGCCCTGTCCTATCTTGAAAACAGCTCATCATCCTGGAATCCCTCCTACTTATCTCAATCTTTCCTTAAAAGCAATAAAACCGATCTTGGTTCTAGATTGAACAGAATAGCGGAGTGGGAAGGGATCTTGGAGGTCATCTAGTCCAACCCCTTGCTCAGGCAGGAAACCCTATCCCAGGGGGTCTTCAAACGTGACCCTTTTAAGACCTGTGGATTTCAACTCCCAGAATTCCTCAGCCAGGCACACTGGCTGAGGAATTCTGGGAGTTGAAGTCCGCAAGTCATGAAGGGGCCATAGTTTCCCCATGCTGACTCAGGAATTCTGGGAGTTGAAGTCCGCAAGTCATGAAGGGGCTATAGTTCCCCCATGCTGACTCAGGAATTCTGGGAGTTGAAGTCCGCAAGTCATGAAGGGGCCATAGTTCCCCCATGCTGGCAGAGGAATTCTGGGAGTTGAAGTCCGCAAGTCATGAAGGGGCCATAGTTCCCCCATGCTGGCTCAGGAATTCTGGGAGTTGAAGTCTCCAAGTCATGAAGGGGCCATAGTTCCCCCATGCTGACTCAGGAATTCTGGGAGTTGAAGTCCCCAAGTCATGAAAGAGCCATAGTTCCCCCATACTGGCTCAGGAATTCTGGGAGTTGAAGTCCCCAAGTCATGAAGGGGCCATAGTTCCCCCATGCTGCCTCAGGAATTCTGGGAATTGAAGTCCGCAAGTCATGAAGGGGCCATAGTTCCCTCATGCTGGCTGAGGAATTCTGGGAGTTGAAGTCCCCAAGTCATGAAGGGGCCATAGTTCCCCCATGCTGCCTCAGGAATTCTGGGAGTTGAAGTCCACGAGTCATGAAGGGGCCATAGTTCCCCCATGCTGGCTCAGGAATTCTGGGAGTTGAAGTCCACAAGTCATGAAGGGGCCACGTTTGAAGACCCCCTCCCTATCCCATTTCAGACAAATGGCCGTCCAATCTTTTCTTAAAAACCTCCCGCGTTGGAGCACTCATGACTTCCGGAGGCAGGTCATTCCTTATAATATCCTTTATAATACAAACCAATTTTATCTGCGGGGCTTCCCCGCCCTCCCCCTCCCCCCAAAGTCATATATTTGAAGAAAACAGATTTGTGTCGGCAGATCCTTCTCCGTCGTCCCATCCTGAGCCACCGGAAGGCCTGGATTTTTTTCTCTCCCTCCATTTTCTCGTCCTGTTCGTACCACCTGTTTGTGTGGCTTCCCCCACCCCTGCAGTATCTTGATTCATAACATGGCCGTCTCCAAACCTCACTTGCTTCTCCCGTTATTACCAGTCACCGGAGCATGACGTGCAACGCTGATGTACGATTTGTTGGTTTTTTTTACTTTCATATGCATTCAAAGCGGGTCGAGATGGCCCCCATTCATATACTTCACCACAGATATTTTAGTCCTGCCCGTCATAACCAAACCGGCGCCCTTCGCCTCCCTGGGTGCACGAACTCAGCCCCCACCTTGCTTTGTGTCTTACCGCCGCAGCATCCTCCTTTGCAGGCGTGCCGCCTGATTGCTTTTTGGCTTACGTCCGCCTCACGTGTCGGTTCGTGCTCTTGAGGGTTTTGCTCCCCTCCCTTTGCAAAGTACAAAGACCTGGGGTTGGTCCAGAGAGATCTGCATCTGTTGTGGGTTTTGTGCACGAAAGCTTTGCATAGGAGAGTCTCCTCCGGGGTTATTCATGGCTGAACTGTGGGGGCCCTTGGTGCTCTCTGAGCTGGGTGGTTTCCTTGCAGACGTTTTATGACCCAACTAGGTGACATTGTCAGTGCTAGGAGGGAGTGGGGTTTGCAGGGAGGAGGAGGACTGTGGGGTCCTTGGTGCTCTCTGAGCATGGTGCTTTTCTGGCAGACGTTTCCTGTTACCTAACTAGGTAACATCATCAGTGCTAGAAGAGAAGGGGGTTGTGGAGAGGAGGAGAAGGATGAGATGATGATGACGGTGGACCTTCGTGCTCTCTGAGCTTGGTGGTTTTCCTGAAGACGTTTCATTATCCAAACTAGGTAACATCATCAGTGTTAGAAAGGAAGGGGGCTTGTGGAGGAGGAGGAAGAGGATGACGACGACTGTGGGGTTCTTGGTGCTCTCTGACCTGGGTGGTTTTCTTGAAGATATTTCATGACTCAACTAGGTAACACCATCAGTGCTAGAAGAGAAGGGGGTTATGAGGAGGAGGAGGAGGAGAACTCTGGGTCCTTGGTGCTCTCTGACCTGGGTGGTTTTCTTGAAGACATTTCATGACCCAACTAGGTAACACCATCAGTGCTAGAAGAGAAGGGGGTTGTGGAGAGGAGGAGGAGGAGATGATGATGGTGGTGGATCTTCGTGCTCTCTGACCTTGGTGGTTTTCTTGAAGATGTTTCATTATCCAAGCTAAGTAACATCATCAGTGTTAGAAAGGAAGGGGGCTTGTGGAGGAGGAGGAAGAGGATGACGACGACTGTGGGGTCCTTGGTGCTCTCTGACCCAACTAGGGAACATCATCAGTGCTAGAAGGGAAGGGGGTTTGGAAGGAGGAGGAGGAAGAAGAAGAGGAAGAGGAGGATGACTGTGGGGTCCTTGGTGCTCTCTGAGCTGGGTGGTTTCCTTGCAGACGTTTCATGACCCAACTAGGGAACATCATCAGTGCTAGAAGGGAGGGTTGCAGAGAGGAGGAGGAGGAGGAGGGGAGGACAAAGAGGAAGAAAAGGACTGTGGGGTCCTTGGTACTCTCTGAGCTGGGTGGTTTCCTCGCAGACGTTTCATGACCCAACTGGTGCTTCCTTGATAGAGTTATTTTTAACTTCTGGATTGTTGGTCTGGTATTAATTTTGGTATTAATCTCTGCTGAACTGGGTGTGGTTTGCTGGTGCGGAGGTGTTTCCCCCCCCTTCGGGCTTTTTTTTATTGCAGAGGTTGTTTACCTCTATGTGCCTGTTGATGGCCGATTTGTCTGGGTGCCAGCCTTCCAGGAAGGCTCGGTCTAGGATGTTTGAAGTTTTCACGTGAAACTTTGGGCGGAAATTTTCGTTTGTGTGTGTGTGGGGGGAGTGTATATTCAGATTAAAGACATGTTTGGAAGCCCCATACCTGTGGCGTGAACACACGGAGTGCCGTCGCCAACGCCAAACCCAACTTTTATTGCCCTAGATATGTGTGCTTTTATTGGCCATGACTGGGTACTTCTGTTAATAGTTAACTTAAAACAATCATAATAATAGTAATAATGATAACTTGATTGTCACTTTGAATGTACACCAATCGGCATACATCAAAATGAAGTTTCGTTGCATACCGCTCTCAAAGGGTCACCAACCTCCGATATATACTCCTTGTTCGGGGCCCGCTCAAATTTCACATTGTCCATTTTAGTCTCTAGGGAGTGAACGATGGCACACAGGACAGATGGAAATGGGGCTCCATGTGGATTAGCCCTCAAATTTGCTTGTATTCTGACAACCTCGCCTTCTTTCCTTTTTCTGATCCTGACTCTTCCACCTTTTCCTTAAAGAGGCCTTGCTTCTTTTCGCCCCTGGAGCACGCTGCTGCTGCCGCCACCAACTCCTCCAAAAGCCTCTCTCTCTTCCTCTGGGCCTGCCGACAGCCTCATCCAGTTCCTTCGCCCCATAAGCTCCAGGTCCTCTCCTCCTCTGCCTCCTCTGGAAACAGCCCTGATTTGCAATAGAATCCATCACTGGGCCAGCAGTCAGATCTTGCTGCGGGTAGAACAAATTCAAACAGCGCCGACGACTTTTAACGGTCTCACCAACTAGCAACTCGCCAGGCCAGCAAAGATTGTCGGTCGTATGTTACCTTAGTTCTACCATGTTGCTCAAACACATTAAAATCTTCCTGATCATGTGGCCTATAGCCCTTACTATCCCTCCCAAAACTATTCGCCTTCAAGAGCCAATGTAGCCGCAGCCATTCCAGGCGCCGCCATCTTAGAATGGTTAATGAGGTTGCTTGGTATAAATCCCACCAATGCGTCCTGGGGTGGCACATAAGCAGGTGTGAAAATGAAAGACCCATCAGCCACGGACTTTCACTTTTTAATGTCAATGTTTATCCATTCCCCTCGGTTGTTCCAAGCAAAATGTTATATATACAGCAAGCGATTTTGCTTACGAAGCTTTGAAGATACGAAACAATATCATTTTTATCGCCGTCTGCAAATCCAGGCATTGTGTTGGGTGGCCTTGATGCTTCTCTAAAGTGTGACACATTTAAAATTCTGTTCTTTGTCGGCCTGCTGCGGCTTTGGTTTCCATTTAAACCTGCCTTCCAGCTTGGTGGTCGTTCTTGCTACACCGTGTTGTGATTGCAACACATCCTCTCCCCACCCCCCACCCCAAACCGGGCAGAAAATTCTTTTTTGAGTTATATTTGCCACGACCTGGAGGGAATAAAGGCAGACCATAATTCAGCCTAGAACTCATCAGAGATCAAGTTGTAAGTTGGGGTTGGTCATTAAGCAGGTCATGACATGACCGTGCCTGGTTTTATGACCTTTTTTGTGGGGGTCGTTAAGCAATTGCAGGGGTCATTGAGTGAACCCATTTTCCCAATGAGCATTTTTTGCTGGAAACCAAAAGAGTCAGAGAGAGAGAGAGAGAGAGAGAGAGAGAGGAGAGACTGATCAATGGATGGATGGACACAGACATATAGGCAGGCGATAGATAGATAGATAGATAGATAGATAGATAGATAGATAGATAGATAGATAGATAGATAGATGATAGATAGATAGATGCATGATAGGTAACATAGATAGATAGATAGAGAGAGAGAGAGAGAGAGAGAGAGAGAGAGAGAGAGAGAGAGAGATGATAGATAGATAGATAGATAGATGCATGATAGGTAACATAGATAGATAGATAGATAGATAGATAGATAGATAGATAGATAGATAGATAGATAGATAGATAATAACCAACAGATGAAAATAACCGGCAGCATCCTGGAGGGACACAGTTAAGTTGGTGGGTTTGAAAGCATGCAACTGCAAGTAGATCAATAGGTACCACTTTGGTGGGAAGGAAAACTGTGTCCCATGCGCCTTTGGCGTATATAGCCATGCTGGCCCCTGAGGTAACAGAATAACAGAGTTGGAAGGGACCTTGGAGGTCTTCTAGTCCAACCCCCAGCTCAGGCAGGAAACCCTTTACCATTTCAGACGAATGGCTGTCCAATCTCTTTAAAACTTCCAGTGTTGAGCCTCCACAACCTCTGGAGGCAGGCTGTTGCACTGATCAATCATTCACTGTCCGAAAATACCTCCATATTTCCAGATTGGATCTCCCTCCTGACAATCTCCCAGAATTCCCCAGATCTGCCTGTCTGTCCATCTGTGTCCATCCATCCATTCATCAATCAACCAGTGTCTGTCTGTCTATATCTATCTATCTATCTGTCTGTCTGTCTGTCTATCTATCTATCTATCTATCTATCTATCTATCTATCTATCTATCTATCTATCTATCTATCTATCTATCTATCTACCTATCTACCTATCCATCCATCCATCCATCCATCCATCAACCCGTGTCTGTCTATTATCTATCTATCTGTCTGTCTGTCTATCTATCTATCTATCTATCTATCTATCTATCTATCTATCTATCTATCTATCCATCCATCCATTTATCAATCAACCAGTGTCTGTCTCTCTGTCTTCTCTGTCTGTCTTCTCTGTCTATCTGTCCATCTATCCATCCATCAGTGTCTGCCTGTCTATTATCTATCTATCTATATCTGTCTGTCTGTCTGTCTGTCTATCTATCTATCTATCTATCTATCTATCTATCTATCTATCTATCTATCTATCTATCTATCTATCTATCTATCTATCTATCTATCTATCTATCCATCCATCCATCCATCCATCCATCTATCCATCTATCCATCTATCCAAGCCAGCCAGCCAGCATGCCTTAAGATGGGTGGATCAGAGAATCATAAAGTTGGAAGGGGACCTTGGAGGTCTTCTAGTCCAACCCCCTGCTGGAGCAGGAGACTCTACACACCATATCAGACAGGTGTTTATCCCACTGCTTCTTAAAAACCTCTATTGATGCAGCACCCACAACTTCTGGAAGGAAGCCGTTCTGCTGGTTTCAAGGTATAAATGAAAACAAGTTGATCCTCCGCCTTATTCCTTTCCCGGTCCAGAAACCTTTGCAGCTGACATCGAAGCGGCCACCGGTTGCGTCTGAGGCCCGACTCCGCCATTTTCACCGGTTCTACCCAAACGTCTCCAATTGTCTCTAAAAGAAGTTCGGAAATGGCCCGACACAGCAGCAGCCCCCCCTCCCCCCCGTGCCGGGCCCAATACAGGCTTCCGAAATTCTCCCAATGTTGGTCCGTCAATTCCCGTGTCCGTTTGGAGGTGCCGAGTCCCAGGCCGAAGGGTCAAGTCTTACGGCCTGTTGTCGCCTGTTCTCTCGTTCGCAAAATAGTTGTCGAGTCTCTGGGGGGGGGAAACGAGATGGGCTTTGTAGAGGCCGCTTAGGTTATTTTCATGCTCCATTTAATGAAAAGAATAAATTAAAGCGGGGGGGGGAAGCTTTCTTCTCCTTAAATAACGGGATTAGCAAGAACGGGAGCCGGGCATGGCGTTTGCCCGGCGTTTCCAGGATGCTGAATTGTTTTTCCCGCACGTCAAATGGGAGGGCAGCTGAGCCTTGTCGCAAACCTTGGTTTCCCCCTTAAGCGATGTTACGGTTATTCCCCCTTGCCGTTACCCAGGGAGGAGCTCTGGGTTCGAGGCTCTTATTATGACGGGGTGCAGCCTCCTTCTACGCTTTTGTGAGTATTTTTGTTTGCCGGCGAGGAATTCCTTGCAAAGGGGAATTCTAGAGATCCCAAATTGGATTTTTTTTTTGGGGGGAGCACATAGCTCTGTTGCTAATGTTAACTTGTTCTACTCCTTTGTGGGATGCGTTGATGCGGCTTACACGCGGGGCAGGTAGTCCTCGGCTTATGACCAGAATTTATTTCCATTGTTAAGCAAGTCGTGCCTGATTTTACGGCCTTTCTTTGTTTGGCCACGGTTGTTAAGTGAATCATGAGGTCGTTAAGGGAGCCCAGCTTCCCCCCCCCCATTGGCTTTGCTTCGCGGAAGCTGGCTGGGAAGGTCACGTGACACACACACACTGGGATGCTGCAACCGTCTAAATACATGTCAGTTGCCAAAGTGCCCAAGTTTTGATCACATGAGCAAGGGGCATGCTGCAGTGGTCGTAAGCGCAAGGACCGGTTGTAAGTCACTTTTTCCAACGCCATTGTAGCTTTAATCAAAATAACAGAGTTAATCAGAACAACAGAGTAACAGAGTGTGAACGGTCGCTAAACAAATGGTTGCAAGTCGAGGACTACCTGTAATGCATGTTTGTGTGTGTGTGTGTGTTCCATGTTTATTCATGTGTTCGCCCTTCTGGTATTTAAAGGCTCAATATGCATCACTATCTTATAAACTAGTGTGAGGCAATAGGATAGGACCTTGATTGGGATATTGTTTATTTCTTGATTGTTAAAAAGGTAAAGGCTCCCCCGCACACGCGTGCTAGTTGTTTCCGACTCTAGGGGCCGGTGCTCATCTCCGTTTCAAAGCCGAAGAGCCAGCGCTTGTCCGAGGACGTCTCCGTGGTCATGTGGCCGGCATGACTAGACGCCAAAGGCGCACGGAACGCTGTTCCCTTCCCACCGGAGCGGTCCCTATTTTTCTACTTGGCTTTTTACGTGCTTTCGAACTGCTAGGTTGGCAGAAGCTGGGACGAGTAACAGGCGCTCACTCTGCTACGCAGCACTCGGGATTCAACCCGCCAAACTGCCGACCTTCTGATCGACAAGCTCAGCGTCCTGAGCCACTGCGTCTCTCGATTGATTGTTAGTCTAGTATTAATCTTGGTATTAAAGGAGAGAGAGAGAGAGACCCCGCTCCCTTCTTGCACTGATGATGTTACCTAGTTGGGTCATGAAACGTCTGCAAGTAAACCACCCAGCTCAGAGAGCACCAAAGTTCCCACTGTCCTCCTCCTTCTCCTCTCCTCTCCTCTCCTCTCCTTCCTTCCTTCCTTCCTTCCTTCCTTCCTTCCTTCCTTCCTTCCTTCCTTCCTTCCTTCACAGATGATGTTACCTATTTGGGTCACGAAAGGTCTGCAAGAAAACCACCCAGCTCAGAGAGCACCAAAGTTCCCACTGTCCTCCTCCTTCTCCTCTCCTCTCCTCTCCTCTCCTCTCCTCTCCTCTCCTTCCTTCCTTCCTTCCTTCCTTCCTTCCTTCCTTCCTTCCTTCCTTCCTTCCTTCCTTCCTTCCTTCCTTCACAGATGATGTTACCTATTTGGGTCACGAAAGGTCTGCAAGAAAACCACCCAGCTCAGAGAGCACCAAAGATCCCACTGTCCTCCTCCTTCTCCTCTCCTCTCCTCTCCCTCCCTCCCTCCCTCCCTCCCTTCCTTCCTTCCTTCCTTCCTTCCTTCCTTCCTGCACAGATGATGTTACCTAGCTGGGTCACGAAAGGTCTGCAAGAAAACCAGCCAAGCTCAGAGAGCACCCAGGACCCCACAGTTCTACCCTGAGCTACAAACATTCTCTCCCCTTGAAAACAAGCTTGGTTTCTCTCCGGCAACGCAGAGAGAGAGAACCCTGGTGCCTGTGCAAGGCCCTCCGGGCGACCACAGTGCACTCCTTCGGCCTTGAACTTTACTCAGCCTTCCTTATATAACGCCCCCTGCAAAACAGGACGTGAATCAGCGGCCCACGGGCAGGCATTCTTGCATTTTGCTCGTGGAGCAAAGTGGCTTGTAAGATGTGGCGTGCGCCGAGTTGGTGCGACCTTTGAAACCTGGAACCGAACGGAAGGAAGCCAGCCCTTGGCACACCTTTGGCACGACCCGTAAAACAGCTGCCACCCCAGGCTGCTCTCAGGACTGCAGGTAGTCCTCGGACTTACGACCACAGCTGAGCCTCCGATGCCTGTTGGCAAAGCAAGCCGCTCGTTAAGTGACTTTTGCCCCATTTGACGATTGGTCTCGCCAGGGCGGTTAAGTGTGAATCGTGGCAGTTGTTAAGTCAGTGACACGGTCGTTAAGTGAATCCGGTTCTCCCCTCCCCAATTGATTTTGCTTGTCAGAAGGTCACAAAAGGGGATCGCATCACACACACACACACACACACACACACGGACATGGACACAGAATCCACATCCTATGCAGCATTTAGCAAGTGTTCAGACCCCCTTCCCTTTGGTCTGTTTTCTCTTTTTTAACCAATTTACAGACATTTCTAAAATTCTCTTTTCACTTTGTGAAAGAGAGAATCTACTGTGTGTAGATTAATGAGGGAAAAAAAATGAATTTAAAGCACCTGAAGGCAGGACAAGAAGCCACCGATGGAAACTCATCAAGCAGAGAAGCAACCTGGAATTAAGGAGAAATTTCCTGACAGTGAGAACAATTAACCGGTGGAACAACCTGCCTCCAGAAGCTGCGAATGCTCCAACACTGGAAGTTTTTAAGAAGCGACTGGACAAACCATTTGCCTGAAATGGCATAGGGTTTTCTGCCTGAGCAGGGGGTTTATTTATTTATTTTATTTATTTTATTACATTTATATACCGCCCTTTCCCGAAGGACTCAGGGCGGTTTACAGGATGATTAAAATACCAAGATACAAAAGTTAAAAACAAATTTTAAAAAAAATTATATTTGTCCCTGCATAAATAAAACCCCAGTTAAAATTAAGATTAATTCTCAGCCTGGGCCAGAGAGCTCAAAGAGCCAGGTCTTCAGGTCCCGGCGGAATGAACGGAGGATGGACTAGATGACCTCCAAGGTCCCTTCCGACTCTGTTATTCTATAACAGAGAGAAGCAACCTAGAACTAAGGAGGAATTTCCTGACAGTGAGAACAATTAGCCCGTGGAACAACCTGCCTCCAGAAGCTGTGAATGCTCCAACACGAAGTTTTTAAGAAGAGACCGGACAGCCATTTGTCTGAAATGGCCTAGGGTTTCCTGCCTGAGCAGGGGGTTGGACTAGATGACCTCCAAGGTCCCTTCCAACTTTATTGTTGTTGTTGTTATTCCAGCACCCCTGCAAATGGGTGCGTTTTCTTGTTTATACTTCATTTTCCGGCGTGTTGCGTGTTCTGCGCACCTAGGAAATACGGTCCCAAATTCCCACCCAAAATTCCCACTGACCTTGACGAAACGTCCTCGCCAGATATTTCCCAATGATTTAAGCCATGTAAAAAGGTAAAGGTAAAGGTTCCCCCGCACATGCGTGCTAGTCGTTTCCGACTCTAGGGGCCGGTGCTCATCTCCGTTTCAAAGCCAAAGAGCCAGCGCTTGTCCGAGGACGTCTCCGTGGTCATGTGGCCGGCATGACTAGACGCCAAAGGCGCACGGAACGCTGTTACCTTCCCACCGGAGTGGTCCCTATTTTTCTCCTTGCATTTTTACGTGCTTTCGAACTGCTAGGTTGGCAGAAGCTGGGACGAGTAACAGGCGCTCACTCTGCTACGCGGCACTCGGGATTCGACCCGCCAAACTGCCGACCTTCTGATCGACAAGCTCAGCGTCCTAACCCACTGAGCCACCACGTCCACGCGTCACAAAGCGTATTAGAGCCTGTTTTAGCCTCAAAGGATTGTGGATCCCGTCCTCAAGAGGCGCCTAATCATACGTCTCAAGAGACACCCGCCCCCCAATAGGATGAAAGGATATAAAACTTTCTGATGAAGGACGACACGCCTTTTGCACTCCTCTTTTACATGCAAAGCTCGACACTTCTTCAGTGAATGTGAAAATCGAAATACATGAATTGGAAAGAAAGTTCAGGAAAAAAAATGGGGGGTGGAAATTCTGATTAGTTCAGTTTTGGCTTCCTGAACCAACTGTGAACAAAAGGTAATTATCGCTGAATAAACTGATGGTTGGGTCCTTTCTGAATATGGCACGGTAAGGAGAAGCGCCCATGGGGGCGTGGGTGATGGGTTATGTGTCATCAAATGGCTGTCAACTCTTAGCAGTGATAAGAGTGATGAAAATTAATTCAAGGAAATGGATATATTGGGGGGAAGTGCACCAGGCACTTGGGCCTAGTGGTGAAGGCGCCAGGCGAGTAAGTGGGAGACTGGCGTTAATCCCGCCTTAGGCCAATCACTAGGTGACAGTGAGTTCTAGTCCTGCCTTAGGCATGAAAGCCGGCTGGGTGACTTTGAGCCAATCACCAGGAGACGGTGAGTTCTAGTCCTGCTTTAGGCATGAAAGCCGGCTGGGTGACTTTGAGCCAATCACCAGGAGACGGTGAGTTCTAGTCCTGCTTTAGGCATGAAAGCCGGCTGGGTGACTTTGAGCCAATCACCAGGAGACGGTGAGTTCTAGTCCTGCTTTAGGCATGAAAGCCAACTGGGTGACTTTGGGCCAATCACCAGGAGACGGTGAGTTCTAGTCCTGCTTTAGGCATGAAAGCCAGCTGGGTGACTTTGAGCCAATCACCAGGAGACGGTGAGTTCTAGTCCTGCTTTAGGCATGAAAGCCGGCTGGGTGACTTTGGGCCAATCACCAGGAGACGGTGAGTTCTAGTCCTGCTTTAGGCATGAAAGCCAACTGGGTGACTTTGGGCCAATCACCAGGAGACGGTGAGTTCTAGTCCTGCTTTAGGCATGAAAGCCAACTGGGTGACTTTGGGCCAATCACCAGGAGACGGTGAGTTCTAGTCCTGCTTTAGGCATGAAAGCCGGCTGGGTGACTTTGAGCCAATCACCAGGAGACAGTGAGTTCTAGTCCTGCTTTAGGCATGAAAGCCGGCTGGGTGACTTTGAGCCAATCACCAGGAGACGGTGAGTTCTAGTCCTGCTTTAGGCATGAAAGCCAACTGGGTGACTTTGGGCCAATCACCAGGAGACGGTGAGTTCTAGTCCTGCTTTAGGCATGAAAGCCAGCTGGGTGACTTTGGGCCAATCACCAGGAGACGGTGAGTTCTAGTCCTGCTTTAGGCATGAAAGCCAACTGGTTGACTTTGGGCCAATCACCAGGAGACAGTGAGTTCTAATCCCGCCTTAGGCATGAAAGCCAACTCGGTGACCTTGGGCCAGACCCTCTCTCTCAGCCCAACCCACCTGACAGGGAAAATAGGAGGAAGTTGTGTTGGATATGTTTGACATGTTGAGTTGCTTATCAACATAATAAAGGCAGGATACAAGTCAATAACGCATGGGTGTTTTATTCCATACTCTAATATTCCATATGGAGTGATGTCCCATGGCCAGATGATTAGTGCATTGCAAATATCCGGGTATGGCTACGCTTTGAGAACAAAGGTCAAAGGGAGCAGATTGTTGATGGAAGAGAATATCTGTAAGTCAAGGTTCAATTGTGGGTCCTTTGGTGCTCTCTGAGCTGGGTGGTTTTCCTGGAGACGTTGCGTGACCCAACTAGGGAACATCATCAGTGCCAGAAGGGAGGAGGGTTGGAGGAGGAGGAGGAATGTGGGGTCTTTGGTGCTTTCTGAGCTTGGCATTTTTCTTGTAGACATTTCATGACCCAACTAGGGAACATCATCAGGGCTAGAAGCGAGGAGGAGGAGGAGGAGGAGGAGGAGGAGGAGGAAGAAGAAGAAGAGAAGGAGGAGGGGGAAGAGGGGGTTGGAGGGGAGAAAGAGAAGAATGAGAAGGAGGAGGAAAAAGGTGGTGGTGGTGGAGGAGGAGGAGGAGGAGAAGGAGAAGGAGAAGAAGAAGAAGAAGAAGAAGAAGAAGAAGAGGAGGAGGAGGAGGAGGAGGAGGAGGAGGAGGAGGTCTGTGGGGTCCTTGGTGCTCTCTGAGCTGGGTGGTTTTCCTGGAGACGTTTCGTGACCCAACTAGGGAACATCATCAGTGCCAGAAGGGAGGAGGGTTGGAGGAGGAGGAGGAATGTGGGGTCTTTGGTGCTTTCTGAGCTTGGCATTTTTCTTGTAGACATTTCATGACCCAACTAGGGAACATCATCAGGGCTAGAAGCAAGGAGGAGGAGGAGGAGGAGGAGGAAGAAGAAGAAGAGAAGGAGGAGGAGGAGGAGGAAGGAGAAGAAGAAGAGGAGGGGGAAGAGGGGGTTGGAGGGGAGAAAGAGAAAGAGAAGAATGAGAAGGAAAAGGAGGAGGAAAAAGGAGGAGGAGAAGAAGAAGAAGAGGAGGAGGAGGACTTTGAGATCCTTGGTGCTTTCTGAGCTTAAGAATTTTCTTGTAGACACTTTATGACCCAACTAGGGAACATCATCAGTGCTAGAAGGGAGGGGGGTTTGTGGAGTGGAATTTGAGGAGGACTTGATGCTCTCTGAGCTTGGTGCAATTGTGAAACCAGTAACCCGGCCGTTAAGTGAATCTGACTCCATTAACCTGGCTTGTCAGAAGGTCGCAAAAGGGGAACACGTGACCCCCCGGGGACACCACGACCGTCATAAATGTGGTTGCCAAGCGCCCAACTAAACGATTGGCCGTTAAGTCGAGGACTACCTGTCCCTGTACAACTGAAGCAGGGATTTTTGGCTGGTTTAGGAAGAAGCCCCACAAAACGCACGGTGGGAATTCCTTCACACCGCGCTGGCTGGGGAATTCTGGGAGCTTGAGGCCCACGTCTCTTCTGAAGCTGACAAAGAATGGACTTACACAGCTTCCATCTGCAGATCCTGGAAGGCGGCCAGCAGCCGTCCTAATTTGAACAACTGCACCGGGTTTTCAACTCACCAGGATGGGCTCACACGTGGATGTTCGACCCTTGATGATGCACGAGTCAGTTCCAAACGCAAAAGTGCCGAAAGGTCAGCGGCAGGGAAAAATATGCAGTGCCAGGTCTGAATTTGCGGGCGGAAAACATAGCTAATGCAGCTTCCTCCTCTTAGTTTTCCCCACAACAACAACCCAGTGAGGTGGGTTTGGCTCAGAGAGAAGGACTGGCCCCAAATCACCCAGCTGGCTTTCATGCCTGAGGTAAGACTAGAACTCACCATCTCCTGGTGACTGGCCCAAGGTCACTGAGTTGGCTTTCACGCCTAGGGTGGGACTAGAACTCACCGTCTCCTGGTGATTGGCCCAAAGTCCCCCAGCTGGCTTTCACGCCTAGGGCGGGAGTAGAACTCACAAGACCAAACTGCTGAATTTGTGATGGCCATTAGGTCTGCATATTTGGCTTTGGTAGATAAGACTTTTTTTTAGAGCTATCAGGTATGATGAATTGAGCAAAGTAAATTGTTTACAGACGTGGTCACTGCCCTGTGTTTGCCAAAGCCTTTGAGTTGGAGTGTCAACAGAAACAGGTTCAACTGGCAAATCAGCCAGACGGATATTTTCCTGTCCTAGAAGTCTGGAGACATTTAATTTACTGGATGTTCACAATCCTCAATCTGGGCAACCCTATAGGATTTGCACACACGTCAACTCAGAGTAGTATTAGTACTGTTGAACTTTACTTGTTTGGATATATGTTGGTAACCTGGTGACAATTGGCTAATTGGGGACACTGTTCAGCCACCTTTATGCTCCATGCTGGGTACGTTGTGATGGGGAGCAACCTTGAGAGAAGATTTTTGCAAGTGGGTTACAGGAAGAGAGAGATGCGCCCTGTTTATCTTCTAGTTGGTGCTAGAATTCCACTAGAATATGAGTAAACTCCATCCCCTACTACCGGTTGCACTGATGATGTTACCTAGTCATGAAATGTCTGCAAGAAAGCAACCAAGCTCGGAGAGCATCAAGGACCCCACAGCTCTCCTCCTCCTCCTTTCTTCTAGCACAGATGATGTTACCTAGTTGGGTCACGAAACGTCTGCAAGAAAGCCACCCAGCTCAGAGAGCACTGAGGACCCCACAGTCCTCCTCCTCCTCCTCCTCCTCCAGCACTGATGATGTTCCCTAGATGGGTCCTGAAATGACTGCAAGAAAACCAACCAGCTCAGAGAACACCCAGGACCCCATAGTTCTCCTCCTCCTCCTCCTCCTCCTCCTCCTCCTCCTCCTCCTCCTCCTCCTCCTCCTCCTCCCCATTCCACTCCCTACTAGCACTGATGATGTTGCCTAGTTTGGAAAACCACCAAGCTCGGAGACCACCAGGGACCCCCCTCCCCGTTCTTGCCAGCCCCGTTGGACTGTTTGAGCTGGCTTTTGCTCTGCAAAGGACTGCCAGAATGCAGCCAAATTTGGCCAGAGGGATGTGGGAAAAAAAACCAACGTCCCAGACGCATGAAGATGACATGAATGAAAACCTAGCGGGGCTGCTAAATCCACAGCGTCGCTTTCGTTGAGCTCAAGGGCCAAATCCTCCGTGCTCCAGGGAATCCCCTCAAAGAGATGGAAACACATTCCAGGGCTGCTGCCTACCGAGCCCTGAGGAAATGCGTATTTTTTTTCTTTCCTCTTGTGCAGAATTTTTTTAAAAAAGTCTTTTTTTACTGAAGAGCGCCTGCTTCAGAAGCGTTTCTAACAGCCCAACTAGGAAGAGCGCAGAATTGGGTGGTGGGTGGTGGTAGCAAGCCTATTATGTTGTGTTGAGGGGGTGATTATCTTGCTTATGGCCCAAATCGGCCTTGATGATGATGATGATGATGATGATGACGACGATTAAAATACAAATCTGCACAAAACTTTAAGCCATTTGCTTCTCCGCGCTTGTGGATTGGTTTCTGAACGTCACATTACCAGGCTAGGTAACAACTTCATCGGAGTTGGGGGTGTCCATGTTCTCTTTATTTTATTTTATGTTATTATTTTAATTCCATTTATATCCCGCCCTTCTCCGAAGACTCAGGGCGGCTTACAAGCTTAGCAGTAGCCTTCATTCTATGTATATGCCTGCTTGTTAGGGCTTTCACACACACACCCAGCAGCATTATTACAGAGTCAGCTTAATTGCCCCCAACAATCTGGGTCCTCATTTTACCTACCTGGGAAGGATGGAAGGCTGAGTCAACCTTATAAAGGCTTCAGCTGTGGGTGTGTCAAGGGAGGGTCTTGTGATGGTGTGGGTCGTAAGTATGAAAAACGGTCGTAAGTCCCCTTTTCCAGTGCTGTTACAAAACTTCACGCAGTCACTAAATGAACAGTTGTAAGTCGAGGATTACCTGTATGCATTTGGGGAAGCTAGCAGAGAAAGATTGAGTGGTTTTCAAATTAGTGGGCCGTTTTGCTGTTTACTCAGTGGAGGATGCATGTGGGAAAATGCGTGTTGAGAGGCTATTAAGGGAATGGAGAGAATTGAGTAAATCTTCATCCCCTGATCAAAATTCTCTCTCTTTTTTTTTCTCAATATTTTATTAATTTTTTGTAGTCACAAATCCTTAATATTTTTTATCAGCAACATATTGCCTGGGTTCCAATGTTTAGTTTACTAATACATGTTAAACTCCTTTCTCTCTACCTCATTTTTCTAGCCATTGATAAAATGTACTCCATGTTCTGAACCATCGATCTTCAAACTTGGCCCTTTTATGACTTGTGGACTTCAACTCCCAGAATTCCTCAACCAGGCACACCTGTTCTAAAGTATTCTGGATCTTCTTTCTCTTTCATTTTCAGTGTCAGTCTGTCCATTTCTGCACAATCTAAAATTTTCTTAAATTAATCTCTTCTTCCGCTGGTAATTCTTCATCTTTCCAGTGTTGAGCAAATACAATTCTCGCTGCAGTTAATACATGTAACATTAATTATATACATTCCTTCTCGTAATTTCCTACAATTATACCTAACAGAAATAATTCTGGCTTAAAATCTACTTGTTTTTTAGTCATTTTCTCTAACCATAGATAGATAGATAGATAGATAGATAGATAGATAGATAGATAGATAGATAGATAGATAGATAGATAGATGATAGATGGATGGATGGATGGATGGATGGATGGACGGACGGACAGACAAACAGGCAGACAGACAGACACACACACACGATCAAAATCTTTTGGCTTTAGGGCATGTCCACAAAAGATTATAGTATGTGCCTGGTTTTTGTCTACATTTCCAACAGTTGCTAGACATATTTTTAAACATTTTTGCTAACCTCACAGGTGTTAAGTGCCATATGTAGAACATTTTGTGTAGGTTTTCTTTGTAAGTCACTGCCTTGGTTATTTTAGAATTTCTTTCCCAAAGGTTTTGCCAGTTTTCTAACACTACGTTATGCCCAAAGTTTTTTGCCCATATTATCATTTTTCTTTAATTGGTTCTTCTTCCATCTTTAAACTTAACACATACTAACACAGTTTCTTAATCAATTTTTCATCTGCTGTCAATAATACCTGGTCAAATTCTGTCTGTTCTTTGTAAAATCCAGATATTTTAACATCTTTTTCATATCTCGTTTGACCCTGATCAAAAATCTCTTATTGAACAGCAAATTAATCTTGTGTTTTTTATTTTTTTATAAAAAAAATAGCATTAGGGTGCTAAGGTCATAGATGATTAATTCTCAGCTTGCTTCTCTACATTGGCATGGCATCTTCTTTTTATTTTATTTTATTTTATTTTATTTTATTTTATTTTATTTTATTTTATTTTATTTTATTTTATTTTATTTTATTTTATTTTATTTTATTTTATTTTATTTTATTTTATTTTATTTTATTTTATTTTATTTTATTTTAATTCCATTTATATCCCGCCCTTCTCCGAAGACTCAGGGCGGCTTACAAGCTTAGCAGTAGCCTTCATTCTATGTATATGCCTGCTTATTAGGGCTTTCACACACACCCCAAGCGGCATTATTACAAAGTCAGCTTAATTGCCCCCAACAATCTGGGTCCTTTTGTTGGGCGTGAGAATATATTTAAGAAGTATATCTACAGGTGGTCCTCGGCTTACGGCAGTTCACTTAGTGACCATTCCTAAGTTACAACGGCGCTGAAAAAAACTGACTTAGGACCATTTTTCACACACTTTGCAACGACGGTGGCACACCCAAGATGACGGGATTAAAAACTCGGGACGCTTGACAACGGACTCATGTTTATGACAGTGGCAGTATCTTCCCCCTCCCCCCCCCCGCCTCTGGGGTCATGTGATCCCCTTCTGACAAGCAGTTGGGGGAGCCAGATTCACTTAACAACATTCACAACGGCAGGGTTACTAACATAACCCCTGCAGTGATTCACTTAACGGTAGCAAGGAAGGTCGTGAAGTGGGGCAAAACTCACTGAACAAATGTCTCACGGAAATTTTAGGCTCAGTTGCGGTCATAGGTCGAGGACTGTCTGTATTTGTGTGCTCTGTTGTTACTTATTGGGTGTATAGACCAGGGGTAGGCAACCTTGGCTCTTTTCTGACTCGTGGACTTCAACTCCCAGAATTCCTGAGCCAGCATGGGGGAATTATGGCCTCTTCATGACTTGTGGACATCAACTCCCAGAATTCCTGAGCCACAATGGGGGAACTGTGCCCCCCCCCCTCATGACTTGTGGACTTCAACTCCCAGAATTCCTGAGCCAGCATGGGGGAACTGTGGCCCCCCTCATGACTCGTGGACTTCAACTCCCAGAATTCCTCAGCCAGCATGGGGGAACTGTGGCCCCTTCATGACTTGTGGACTTCAACTCCCAGAATTCCTCAGCCAGCATGGGGGAACTGTGGCCCCCCCTCATGACTTGTGGACTTCAACTCCCAGAATTCCTCAGCCAGCATGGGGGAACTATGGCCTCTTCATGACTTGTGAACATCAACTCCCAGAATTCCTGAGCCACAATGGGGGAACTGTGGCCCTCCCTCATGACTTGTGGACTTCAACTCCCAGAATTCCTGAGCCAGCATGGGGGAATTATGGCCCCTTAATGACTCGTGGACTTCAAATCCCAGAATTCCTGAACCAGCATGGGGGAACTATGGCCCCTTAATGACTTGTGGACTTCAAATCCCAGAATTCCTGAACCAGCATGGGGGAAACTTTGCCCCCTTCATGACTTGTGGACTTCAACTCCCAGAATTCCTCAGCCAGCATGAGGGAACTATGACCCCTTCATGACTTGTGGACATCAACTTCCAAAATTCCTGGGCTAGCATGGCTGGCTCAGGAATTCTGGGAGTTGAAGTCCACGAGTCATAAAAGTGCCAGGGTTGCCTACTCCTGGAATAGGCCACTAAAGCCTCCTAGCATTTTCCCTGGTATGCAGAAATATTAAAACACTGATGGGATGATTAAAGCGAGGGAAATGGTACGGGCTCCTCAGCTTATGGACCCACGATTGGGACTAGAATTTCCGTTGCTGAGCAAGGCAGTTGAGTCACATCTGATTCTACGACCTTTATTTTTGCCATGGTCGTAAAGGGAATCAGCCCCATGGGCTCAGATTAACACGGATTTCAATTATTCCATCGCTTCCAAAATGATTGATGGGGACATATAAAGCCCATTGTACCTTCACCACTGGCCGTAATCCTAGAAAGCAGCGATTGTTACGTTTTCAGCGTGTCTTGAGTTAAAATCTCTAATTCCAAGACTTCTCCACCCCCTGTAAGAACACGTTTGTTAAGATTGTGATCGTTGTGGAAACGTACATCAGAAAATGGAGTAACCGAGTTGGAGGGGGGACCTCAGAGGTCATCTAGTCCAACCCCCTGCTAGAGCAGGAAACCGTATACCATTTCAGACAAATGGCTGTCCAGTCTCTTCTTAAAAAAAAAACCTCCAGTGTTGGAGCATTCACAACTTCTGGTGGCAAGCTGTTCCACTGGTTAATTGTTCTAACTGTCAGGAAATTTCTCCTTAGTTCTAGATTGCCTTCTCTCCTTGATCAGTTTCCATGCGTTGCTTCTTGTCCTGCCTTCAGGTCCTTTGGAGAATAGCTTGACCCCCAACTCTTCTTTGCTGCAACCCCATAGATATTGGAAGATGGCTATCATGTCTCCCCTCGTCCTTCTCTTCGTTAAACTAGACATCCCCAATTCCAGCAACCGTTCCTTATATGCTTTAGCCTCCAGTCTCCTAATCATCTTTGTTGCTCTTCTCTGCACTCTTTCTAGTGTCTCAAAATCTTTTTTACATCGTGGGGACCAAAACTGGATGCAGCATTCCAAATGTGGCCTTAGCAAGGCAATTAATAAAGTAATATTTATTAACATGTCTCGTGATCTTGATTCTGTCCCTCTGTTAATGCAGCGTCGGCTTCCCTTATACAACAGAATGAAAATGTCAAGAGGGGAACTACATTTCTCCATCCGCTCTTCCTTTACAGCAAATATTAAGTTTGGAGGCATGCATATAAAACAGCAGTGATGAATACATGTGTGTAATATCTAACAGATGTTTTGTGCATGTGTATGTAGGCAAGCAAGCAAGGGCCTTTTCAGGATTTTAATGAGCGTTACAGAAGGCTTTTTGTCAATGCACAATGCCCAACGTTCTCCCCAAGAACGGCTGTGAAGAAAAAAGAAAATAAAAAATAAAAAGCAGGGGGAAAAAATTGCTCTCTGTTTGAATTTAAACTTTTAAATCCGAAAATTCTTGACGTTGTACAAATGCGGTACGTCAGATTGCTCAAGAAAAGAGTAAATGTTTCAGATCGGTTATTTATATGTTTTTTTTTCTTTCTTTCTTTTTTCTCACCTAGCAGACGCTCTTGGGAAATCTCGCTGCTTTAAAACCTTGTTTCTCTTGATGTTTTTGGTAATAAAGTTCTGATTCTTGTAAGAGGGCTCCTGAGGTTAAAAACAGCTTTGTGAATTTGTATTCTAAGGACTGTCAGTAACGCCTCTGGAAAACACACACACAAACACACACACACACACACACACAAACACACAGACGTAAAAACCTGGGCTGAGGTGCTTTGGTGTCGCTTCTCCTCCCCAAGTCAAGTCTTTCTTCTGAAACGAAAAAGATTGAAATGTAATTGCTAATCCAGGCTGCCATTTAAGGAGCGAGAGTCACAATTAGTCCTCGGCTTACGACAAACAATTTGGGACCAGAATTTCCACTGCTAAACAAGATGGTGGTTGAGTTGTGGCCAATTTTGCATGGTCAATTTTTTTGTTGTTGTGGTGATGGTGGTTATACACGAATCGCCGCAGTTGCTAAGGGGATCCTGCAATGGTTAAAAGAAATCTCGCTTCCCCCATTGACTGGCAGAGAAAGCCGGCATAGAACGTTTTTAGATTTTTTAAAAAATTGTCTCGTTTTTGGATCTCTTTAAGAAGAAGACGGCAATTTGCAGCTTGGGTGTGGAGGAAATCCTGTTAAATTCTGTCGTGTAAAAAAGAAAAATCTACGTGGTCACTTAAGAGTTGATGGCACATACGGAAACCAGGGGTCCTTAGCACTCTCTGAGCTGGGTGGTTTTCTTGGAGACGTTTCATCACCCAACTAGATAACATCTTCAGTGCTAGAAGGGAAGGGGGATTGTTGAGGAGGAGGAGGAAGAGGAGGAGGAGGAAGACTGTGGGGTCCTTGGTGCTCTCTGAGCTTGGTTGTTTCCTTGCAGACGTTTCATGACCCAAGTAGATCACATCTTCAGTGCTAAAAGGGAGGAGGAGGAGGAGAAGGACTGTGGGGACTTTGATGCTTTCTGAGCTTGGTTGTTTTCTTGCCGATATTTCATGACCCAACTAAGGAACATCTTCAGTGCTAGAAGGGAGTGGAGTTTGCGAGGAGGAGGAGGAGGAGGAGGAGGAGGAGGAGGAGGAGGACTGTGTGGACTTTGATGCTTTCTGAGCTTGGTTGTTTTCTTGCCGATATTTCATGACCCAACTAAGGAACATCTTCAGTGCTAGAAGGGAGTGGAGTTTGCGAGGAGGAGGAGGAGGAGGAGGAGGAGGAGGAGGAGGACTGTGGGGTCCTTGTTGCTCTCTGATCTTTGGTGGTTTCCTTGCAGACATTTCATGACCCAACTGGGTAACATCATCAGTGCTAAAAAGAGATGGGTTGTGGAGAGGAGTAGTGGGAAGAGGAAGAGGAGGACTGTGGGGTCCTTGGTGCTCTCTGAGCTGGGTGGTTTCCTTGCAGACGTTTCATGACCCAACTAGGTAACATCATCAATGCTAGAAGGGAGTGGAGTTTGTGGAGGAGGAGGAGGAGGAGGATTGTGGGGTCCTTGTTGCTCTCTGAGCTTTGATGGTTTTCTTGCAGACGTTTCATCACCCAACTAGGTAACATCTTCTAGCGTGGATGAAGTTACCTAGCTGGGTCAGGAAACGTCTGCAAGAAAAAAAGCTAACTCAGAGAGCACTAAAGACCCCATAGTCCTCTTTATCAACAGTCCTCCTCCTCCTCCTCCTCCTCCTCCTCCTCCTCCCTCTTCCCCTCCCCTCCCTACTTTGGGTAATAAAACTTATCTGCAACCCTGAGCTACAAGTATTCTCCGTTATTGGCACATAGCGTAACTGACTTTTGAGAGAAATGCACAAATGGTGTATACTTCTGGTTTTTTAAAAGCCTGTTACCTTATTTTATGTCACAGTCAGAAGTGCGCTGCAGAATTCAAGACACGATGACAAACAGACCAAAAAAAATGAACTTGGCAAGTCTGCCAATGAATCTTAAGCAGCATAATCCGTTTGTTTGTTTTGAAGTGTGGGTGTGGCTTATTGTAGAATAAAATAATACTAGAGTTGGAAGGGACCTTGGAGGTCTTCTAGTCCAGCCCCCTACTCAAGCAGGAGACCTTACAATATGTCAGACAAACGGCGGTCCGGTCCCTTTTTGAAAGCCTCCCACGGATGGAGGAGCACCCACAACTTCTGAAGGCGTTCCCTCGGTTGCTTGCCCTCAGCATTAGGAAATTCCTCCGTAGTTCCGGGTTGCTTCTCTCCTTGATTAGTTTCCAACCTTTGTTTCTTGTCTTGCCTTCAGGTGCTTTGGAAAATAGATTGTCCCCCGCATCTTTGAAGGAAACCCTCAAATATTGGAACATGGCTATCATGTTCCCCCCCCCCCCGTCCTTCTCTTCATTAAACTGGACAAACCCCATTCCTGCCACCCTTCTTTGTATGTTTTAGCCTCCAGTCCCCTGATCATCTTTGTTGCTCTTCTCTGCACTCTTGCCAGAGTCTCGACACCTTTTTTACAATGTGGTGGCCAGAATTGGATGCAATATTCACAGCGTGATCTTTACCTAAGGCTTTGTAAAGCAGTACTTAGAACTACACGTCATCTTGATTCTGTCCCTCTGTTAGTGCAGCCTAGGATTGTGTTGGCTTTTTTGGTGGCTGCCACACACGGCTGGCGCCTATTTAGGTGATTGTCCACTAGGACTCCAAGATCCCTCTCGCGGTTGCCGGCACTGAGCCAAGTTTCACCTAGCCCAGCGGTAGGCAACCTTGGCTCTTTTATGACTCGTGGACTTCAACTCCCAGAATTCCTGAGCCAGCCATGCTGAGGGGAAAGGGAGAGGTGTCAGAATCCATTTATATCACATTTCATAAATGTATAGGTAGAACATTGTGCTTATTCTGGGGATCCTGCCATCTCTCCGACGGGGGGGTGGGAGAGGATGGTTTACAACTGAAGAAGCAATAACCATAAAACCAAGGAGAGTTCCCTTTCCCACGGAAGGGCCTGACACCTAAGTAAATGATGGGAGCCTGACCAAATGGATGAGGGGAGGGGGCTGAAATGGGAATGCTTTATATAGGATTGAAATGTAACTGTTAGATTCCGTCTTGTATTGCCACAATCGATTCCATCCTAGTAAACATTTTCCTTTTGGACTAAACTTGCATCCAAGAGTTCTTATTTCCTAAGATGTGGATTGAGGTGGGTCCTGACAAGAGGTTTCCAAGATGAGCCATGCTGGCTCAGGAATTCTGGGAGTTGAAGTCATGAAGGGAGCCATAGTTCCCCCCATGATGGCTCAGGAATTCTGGGAGTTGAAGTCTATGAGTCACGAAGGGGCCATAGTTCCCCCATGCTGGCTCAGGAATTCTGGGAGTTGAAGTCCACAAGTCATGAAGGGGCCATAGTTCCCCCATGCTGGCTCAGGAATTCTGGGAGTTGAAGACCACAAGTCATGAAGGGGCCAAGGTTGCCTACCCCTGACCTAGCCTGTACCTATACAGTTGGTTTTTCTGGCCTAAGCGTAAAAACCTTATTTTTATCTACACTGAATTTTCGTTTGATTTGCTGGCATTTTATTGTTATGCACCTAATGACCAGTAAAGTGATAACCACCATTCAGCTGGAGATAGGCTTTGATTTAACCTGTGGTACCAAAGCATTCACACATGCAGCGGTGGACAGCCTCTTCCCTACGGTATAAGCAAGGAAGATTTGAGTGCAAAATAACGCAAAGAAGGAAATGGAGGCGGGACATTAGATGTGGGGGGAATCCCCAAAGCTGCGCTGAAACTTTACAGTACGATCTTCGTGGCTGTGCATTCTTTGTCTGAGCCTTGCCTTGAATGAATAATTCTAGGATCTCCTTTGGTCCATAGGTAGGCAGTGATTTCCACCGCTAACCACTAAATACAGACAGAATGTTTCTTTCTCGTTCCTTTACTAAAATCAGAACTACCAAACTTGGCCTGCAGTGTTGGAGCCTAAATGCCTAATTGGATGTTGCCTTTTTCTCCAGGCTTCTATAACCGAGATATTTAGGGGGTCCCTGGTGCTCTCTGAGCTTGGGGGTTTTCTTGGAGACGTTTCATTACCCAGCTAGGTGACATCATCAATGTTAGATGGAGGAGGACCACGACCATCATTGCAGGCTCCTTGGCACTGTCTGAGATGGATTATTTTCTTGCAGATGCTTCATTACCAAACTTGGTAACATCATCCATGCTAGAAGGGAGTGGGGTTTATATATGAGTGGCTTGCCCTGTGAGTGCTGAATTCTTGGTGGTCCCTTATATAGGTGGTTCCTATATAAACAGACAACAGTCCTCCTCCTCCTCCTCCTCTTCCTCCTCTCTGCAAACCCCCCCTCCCTCCTGGCACTGATCATGTTACCTAGTTGGGTAACGAAACGTCTGCAAGTAGCTCAACTCAGAGATTAGCGAAAGGACCCCTGATTTCAACCCTTAAGTATAAATATATTATCTTCTATCGGTTCAAAATATTTACACTAGGGCAACACAAATAGAGCGGGCTCGTTTCTGGAGACGAACTTAAAAAGCCAGCCATGTACCCGAGTTTGGAGCCTGTGCATTTCCCTATCTGGAGAGCTCTCATTAATTCACTTAATATTGATTTAGTTAGTTACATATTGGCACGGCCGCTTAAAACTGGAGATAGGAATTGTCCTTTTGTGTTTGTGTGTGTGTGTGTGTGTGTGTGTGAAAGTGGTTTTTTTCCCAAACTCATCAACGGTCCCGAATCGTTGATCTGTTTTTCTCCTGAATTCATTTCTGATTTCTATCCATCGGCGCGAATTTGCAGAGTTCGAACTGGGCTGATGTCGGGTTTTTTGTTGTTCAATCGCCTGGCTCTTCCCCGTGATTTTAACGACATTTTTTTCCCCTCTCTCGTCTTTTTTGTAGGACGTTCAGTCAGAAGAAAACGGCGATTGAGAGAGAATATGCCCAGGTAAGGAGCAGAACGTTGCGGCCAATTGTTGAAGAGTTTGCATTCTCTTTCCTGCAGAGTTTTAAAATGGTTGTAAGCCGAGGATTATCTGTACTAGCAGACCAGGCCTGTGTGCCTGATCTAGAAGGTTCTTTCCTGATCTATTATTTTATTATTATTATTTATTAAATTTTTATACCGCCCTTCTCCCGAAGGACTCAGGGCGGTGTACAGGGCAATAAATATCAAAATATAAATACAAAAGTTAAAAAGATTAAATAATCTAGAAGGTTCTTTCCTAATCTAGAAGGTTCTTTCGGCCTCCACACACATTCAATTGTTCGTCTTCAACACATTTCGCTTGATTTCATTTAGTACTGTTTCATAGACTTATATACAGGGAGTCTTCGACTTATGACCATGGTTGAGCCCAAAATGTCTGTTGCTATGTGAGACAGTCATTAAGTGAGTTTTGCCCCGTTTTACGACCTTCGTTGCCCCATTTGTTAAGCGGATCCCTACTAATTGTTAAATTAGTAACACGGTTGTTAAGAGAATCTGGCTTTCCCAGTGACTTCACTTATCAGCAGGTCGCAAAAGGGATCACACGTGACCCCGGGACAGTGCAACCGTCATAAATATGAAACAGTAGCCAAGAGTCTGAATATTGATCACGTGACCCTGGGGATGTCGCAACGGTTGTAAGGGCGAAAAATGGTAATAAATCACTATTTTTCAGTGCCGTTATAATTGTTGTGTGGTAAGTCAAGGACTACCTGTATATAACCTACTCAGGCCTATGTACATAGTTACTTATACCACCCATTAGCTCAGAGGTCTTCAAATGTGGTCCTTTTATGACTTGTGGACTTCAACTCCCAGAATTCCTCAGCCAGGCATGCTTGCTGAGGAATTCTGGGAGTTGAAGTCCACAAGTCATAAAAGGGCCAAGTTGGAAGAGCCCTACATGAGCTGCTTAAAACCATCAGCCTTCAGTGGGTACAATATTACACGGACTCGGTTTGTAGCATAGATTATTTATCTCACATAGGCCAAGTTGAGAGGATGAGGGAAGAAAACCACACCAGAAAAAGACAAGAGGCAGGTGACTTCCAAGAAGACACATTTGCAGGAAATACAGAATATAAAATACAGAATAACAGAGTTGGGAGGGGCCCTGGAGATCTTCTAGTCCACCCCCCCCCTGCTTAGGCAGGAAACCCTAGATCATTGTAGACAAATGGCTGTCCAGTCTCTTCTTAAAAACCTCCATTGATGCAGCACCCACAACTTCTTGAGGCAGGTTGTTCCACTGGTTAATTGTCAGGAAATTTCTCCTTAGTTCCAGGTTGCTTCTCTCCTTGGTTAGTTTCCATCCGTCACTTCTTGTCCTGCCTTCCGGTGCTTTGGAGAATAGATTGAACCCCGGCTTCTTTATCCGCTGCCCCTCAGATCTTGGACCATTGCTATCATGTCCCCCCTCGCCCTTCTCTTCATTAAACTAGACATCCCCAATTCCAGCAGCCGTTCCTTATATGGTTTAGCCTCCAGTCCCCTGATCATCTTCGTTGCTCTTCTCTGCACTCTTTCCAGAGTCTCAACATCTTTTTTATTTGAGGGGCTGCCACAAAGAAGAGGGGGTCACGTTGTTCTCCAGAAGGCAGGACAAGAAACAAACCAAAGAGAGAAGCAACCTAGAATTAAAGGAGAAAGTGAGGACAATTAACCAGTGGAACAGCTTGCCACCAGAAATCACGGACGCTCCATCACTGGAGGTTTTCAAGAAGAGACTGGACAGTCTGAGGTTCTCCTGCTTGAGCGGGGGGCTGGACTAGAAGACCTCCAAGGTCCCTTCCAGCTGTATTCTATTATTATTCAAACTGGATGCAGGGTTCTACGTGTGGTCCTACCAAGGCATTATATTTGTTACCCTTTAGTGATCTACCAATGTACCAGTTCTTTAAGTGAATTTTAGCTGATAATAGAGCCTTAGAAAGAAAAAAAAGGTGTTTTCCTGTTGTCTGCCCACAGTATGTCTGCAGCACATTGGGTTGTTGTGTAAAAAAGAATTTGCTTTTCTGGGCAAGCCTGTTCTTCTGACACTGCTATTGTGTTTTGTTTTGTGGTTTTCCTCCTGCTCTTTAACAGACACAATTGTCATTTTTTTCAAAATCTTTCTTTCCCTCTTTTTTTAAGGCAGGAGAAATGGACTAATTTGTTTTAGGGGGGAAAATACGTTCTAGTTTTCTAAGAAAAAAAAAATGGAAAGGGTGTGTTGGAAGTCACAAATAGATTGTCAGTTTGTTTCAACCCCGGCTCAAAATCTGTGAAAATCTATCATTCATGATCTCTTTCTCTCTCCTGTTAGACAGGAATCATAATCTGATGAAATCCGTTGGTTTAGAACACGGGTAGGCAACCTTGGCTCTTTTATGACTCGTGGACTTCAACTCCCAGAATTCCTGAGCCAGCCATGCTGAGGGGAAAGGGAGATGTTTCCAAGCTGAGCCATGCTGGCTCAGGAATTCTTGGAGTTGAAGTCATGAAGTCATGAAGGGGCCATAGTTCCCCCATGCTGACTCAGGAATTCTGGGAGTTGAAGTCCACAAGTCATGAAGGGACCATAGTTCCCCATGCTGGCTCAGGAATTCTGGGAGTTGAAGTCCACCAGTCATGAAGGGGCCTTAGTTCCCCCATGATGGCTGAGGAATCCTGGGAGTTGAAGTCCGCAAGTCATGAAGGGGCCATAGTTCTCCCATGCTGGCTCAGGAATTCTGGGAGTTGAAGTCCACAAGTCATGAAGGAGCCAAAATTTCCTCCATGCTGGCTCAGGAATTCTGGGAGTTGAAGTCCACCAGTCATGAAGGGGCCTTAGTTCCTCCATGATGGCTGAGGAATCCTGGGAGTTGAAGTCCGCAAGTCATGAAGGGGCCATAGTTCTCCCATGCTGGCTGAGGACTTCTGGGAGTTGAAGTCCACGAGTCATATAAGAGCCAAGATTGCCTACCCCTGGTTTAGGAGACTGTCAGTTTTGACCATGGATGACTATAGGTAGTCCTTGAATTGCAACCGTTGCTAAGCAAGACAGTTTTAAGTCAATCTTGCCCCATTTTACGACCTTCCTTGCCACCGTTGTTAAGCAAATCACTGCAGTTGTTACGTTTGTAACACGGTTGTTAAGTGAATCTGGCTTCCTCGTTGACTTTGCTTGTCAGAAGGTCACAAAAGGGGATCATGTGACCTCGGGGCACTTTCGACCGTCATAAATATAGGCGGTTCTTGACTTATGACCACAATTGAGCCCAAAGTTTCTGTTGCTAAGCGAGACATTTGTTAAGTGAATCTTGCCCCATTTTACGACCTTCCTTGCCACAGTGGTTATGGGAATCACTGCAGCTGTTAAGTTAGTCACACAGTTGTTAAGTGAATCTGGCTTCCCCCATTGATTTTGCTTGTCAGAAGGTCGCAAAAGGGGATCAGATGACCTGGGCATGTTGCAACCGTCATAAATGTGAGTCAGTTGCCAAGCGTCTGAATGTTGATCACTTGACCCTGGGGATGCTGCAACGGTCGTTAAGCGTGAAAAGTGGTCACTTTTTGCAGTGCTGTTGTAACTTTTGCAGTGGTGGTGTAACTTTGAACGGTCACTTAAATGAACCGTTGTAAGTCGAGCACTACCTGTACATACCCGTTGCCAGGCATCTGAATTTTGATCACCTCGCCGCGGGGGACGCTGCAACGGTCGTTAAGCGTGAACAGTGATTGTAAGTCACTTTTTCCCCCCGTGCTGTCGTAACTTTGAACAATCACCGAAGGCGCAGTCGTAAGTCCTGGATCACCTGTGCTCTGTTGTTTTGAAAGGCAGCAAGAGCTTTTGGCAGGATTTGGGATCAAAAGGATCACATTTGATCAGGTTTCTCTTTAGACAGTCCTTCTGAATTTAAAATGATGGGTAAAAGAACGGCAAAGGAATTAATATTCTATATCGGTTGAGGGCTAAAGTCCCTTTCGAAGCTTCTGAGTCATGCACTAGGAATTTGGATTGCTTAGCAATGCTTATTATGGGTAATAGATCCAAAACCAACACTTGTTGATCTCTCACTCTGGACCTTGTGCCTTGGCTGCCTGTAAAAATGCTAAATTATTGGGCATTTTGGAAGGAATCTTCCTGCAGCCTCAAGCCTACAGCTCAGCTGTATACACAATGGAAGAACATTGCTAAGATAAACTTGGACAAAAGGCTTGGAATATCCTGTTTTACCAGGCTGCCCGCCTTTTCTTCCAAAGAATGTCAGACAGTGGAGCTCTGACCTTAAGAAGAATTAATTTATCCCCCTCCAAAAAAAAAAAGAAAGAAAAAGAAATTATTTTCCAGCTGCCCAACAAAGATTGTCTTTTTTATTATGTGGAAGATAACAATAAACCTGAAGGGGCACGTCGGCTTTGAACTTGTTATTCGAGCTATTCGTCCAGTTTTTGGTTTAAAGTTTGTTGTTTTTTTTAAATTAGATTAGATTAGATTAGGTAAAGGTAAAGGTTCCCCCGCACATGCGTGCTAGTCGTTTCCGACTCTAGGGGCCGGTGCTCATCACCGTTTCAAAGCCGAAGAGCCAGCGCTTGTCCGAGGACGTCTCCGTGGTCATGTGGCCGGCATGACTAGATGCCAAAGGCGCACAGAACGCTGTTACCTTCCCACCGGAGTGGTCCCTATTTTTCTACTTGCATTTTTTTACGTGCTTTCGAACTGCTAGGTTGGCAGAAGCTGGGACGAGTAACAGATGCTCACTCTGCTACGCGGCACTCGGGATTCGACCCGCCAAACTGCCAACCTTCTGATCGACAAGCTCAGTGTCCTAGCCACCACGTCCCTAGATTAGATTAGATATCCTTTATTGTCATTTTTTTCCCCTGTGGGCACAACGGTGCACGTTAAAAATGAAATTTAGCTGCTTCCTCTCATACATAACACATACATAATACACATTTAGAACATACTATGTACAACACATGTATAGACCTGCACCCTTACCTATAAGTAACACCTAAATATTAATCACAATTAATATTTTAATGATTTTTAATCATTAGCACGGCTGGCCTTGAAAGAAATCCAGATAGTCCTTAACATACAGCCAGAGTCGAGCCCAATATTTTTGTTGCTAAGTGAGACATTTCTTAAGTGAGTTTTTCTCTCATTTTATGACCTTTTTTGCCACCGCTGTTAAGTGAATCACTGCAGCTGTTAAATCAGTAACACGGTTGTTAAGTGAATCTGGCTTCCCCATTGACTTTGCTCCAGAAAGTCCCAAAAGGGGATCACGTAACCCCCCTTTTGCCCCTTTAGGACCCTAAGTGTGAAAAACGGTCATAAGTCACTTTTTCCCACTGCTGTTGTAACTTCGGTGACTAAAAGCCAAGGGTTCCCCGTATCCTCAAAGAGTTTTTTTAGGAGGCAACTGGACTTCCTTGTTTTTCTTTGAAGATGTTTCGCTTCTCCTCCAAGAAGCTTCTTCGGCTCTGACTGGGTGGTGGGGAACGGAAGGATTTATACTCCTTGCAGAAAAACTGGTCATTTGCCTTCTTTTACAGGGTCGTTGAGGCCACTTGGAGGCTTACCTGGGTCCTCAGGGTCACCTGAGTGGTGCAAACGGGGGATCTCTCTATCTCCAGTCTACAACACAACCCGTTCAGCAGTTCCAAGAAGGCTCCACGCCCATTTGCACCACTCAGGTGACCCTGAGGACACAGGTAAGCCTCCAAGTGGCCTCAACGACCCCGTAAAAGAAGGCAAATGACCAGTTTTTCTGCAAGGAATATAAATATAAACGACATCATCCATCTCCAGTCTATAAGACAGTCCTTTCTGCAGTTCCAAGAAGGCTCCACGCCCATTTCCACCACCCAGGCGACTCTGAGGACACAGATAAACCTCCAAGTGGCCTCAACGGCTCTCTAAAAGGATGCAAATGACCAGTTCTCTGCAAGGAGCATAAATCCTGCCACTCCCCACCATCCAGTCAGAGCTGAAGGTGCTTCGTTTTCAAAGAAAAAACAAATAAGTTCAGTTGCCTCCTAGAGAGAGAGAGAGAGAAAAAATGTACACTTGAAGACCAAATACAGCACTAGAGGTAAAACATTTGTGTTTCCACCTTTGAATGGCCTTTTATACCTCTAATTAAAAGTCCAAAGTATAGGCTCAAGGTTTAGTTGGCTGTGCAAAAACTTTATAATGGATTTGCATTTTACACACCTGTCGCCATCTGTCTTGTTCTAGGTCAGGGGTAGGCAACCTCGGCTCTTTTATGACTCATGGACTTCAACTCCCAGAATTCCTGAGCCAGCCAAGCTGGCTCAGGAATTCTGGGAGTTGAAGTCCATGAGTCATAAAAGAGCCGAGGTTGCCTACCCCAGTTCTAGGTTCTGAAACTTTGCTCCCCCCCTCCCTTTTTTTTTCTTTTCCTCCTCGTCTTTGTCCTCGAGAAAATAAAAGTAATAAAACTGGGTGAGCCCCTGAGGAATTCTGGGAGTTGAAGTCCCCAAGTCTTAAAAGTTGCCAAGTTTGGAGATCCCTGTTCTAGTTATTCTGTGATGATGAGAAGAAAGGAAACCATATATGGATTTCTTTCACTTCCCCCCCCCCCACAGGGATGGTTCTGGATTACCTCAGGGTGTTGGTATCGGGACCACAGCAATCTGTAGTAATGTCCCTTTACGGCCAGTTGGAAGCCTTAGTAAGTTGGGTAACACCATTTTTACCAAAGAAATGTTCTTAGTTCAGGCTATTTATTTATTTTAATCCCGCCTTTATTTGATAAATAACTCAAGTAGTGAACATACCCACTACTCTTTCCGCCTCCTATTAACCCATAACAACAACATGTGAGGTGGATTGGGCCAAGATAGGATGACTGGCCCAAAGTAATCCAGCCAGCTTCCATGCCCAAGGCGGGACTAGATCTCACCGTCTTCTGGTGATTGGCCGAAAGTCACCTATCTGGCTTTCATGCCCAAGGCGGGACTAGAACTCACTGTCTCCTGGTAATTGGCCCAAAGTCACCCAGCTGGCTTTCATGCCTAAGGTGGGACTAGAACTCACTGTCTCCTGGTGATTGGCCCAAAGTCACCCATCTGGCTTTCACGCCTACGGTGGGACTAGAACTCTCTGTCTCCTGGTGATTGGCTCAAAGTCATGCAGCCAGCTTTCAAGCCTAAGGCGGGACTAGAACTCTCCATCTCCTGGTGATTGGCCCAAAGTCACCCAGCCGGCTTTCTAGCCTAAGGCGGAACTAGAACTCACAATCTCCTGGTGATTGGCCCAAAGTCACCCAGCTGGCTTTCATGCCTAAGGTGGGACTAGAACTCACTGTCTCCTGGTGATTGGCCCAAAGTCACCCATCTGGCTTTCACGCCTACGGTGGGACTAGAACTCTCCGTCTCCTGGTGATTGGCCCAAAGTCATGCAGCCAGCTTTCAAGCCTAAGGCGGGACTAGAACTCTCCATCTCCTGGTGATTGGCCCAAAGTCACCCAGCCGGCTTTCTAGCCTAAGGCGGAACTAGAACTCACAATCTCCTGGTGATTGGCCCAAAGTCACCCAGCTGGCTTTCATGCCTAAGGTGGGACTAGAACTCACTGTCTCCTGGTGATTGGCCCAAAGTCACCCATCTGGCTTTCACGCCTACGGTGGGACTAGAACTCACCGTCTCCTGGTGATTGGCCCAAAGTCCCCCAGCTGGCTTTCACGCCTAGGGTGGGAGTAGAACTCACAAGTCTCCTGATTTTTAGTCTGGTGTCCAAACCACTAGACCAAACTCCTGAATTTGTGATGGCCATTAGGTCTGCATATTTGGCTTCAGTAGATAAGACTTTTTTTTTAGAGCTATCAGATATGATGAATTGAGCAAAGTAAATTGTTTACAGACGTGGTCACTGCCCTGTGTTTGCCAAAGCCTTTGAGTTGGAGTGTCAACAGAAACAGGTTCAACTGGCAAATCAGCCAGATGGATATTTTCCTGTCCTAGGAATCTGGAGACATTTAATTTACTGGACGTTCACAATCCTCAATCTGGGCAACCCTATAGGACAGGGGTGTCAAACGCATCACGAAGAAACCGCGCCTACCCCATTCCCGACAATGGGGAAAAAGTTCCAATACGTCGTGCGACATCACGTGACGTCGCGAGTTTGACATGTCTGCTATAGGATTTCCACACGTCAACTCAGGATAGTATTAGTACTGTTGAACTTTACTTGTTTGGATATATGTTGGTAACCTGGTGACAATTGGCTAATTGGGGACACTGTTCAGCCACCTTTATGCTCCATGCTGGGTACGTTGTGATGGGGAGCAACCTTGAGAGAAGATTTTGGGAAGTGGGTTACAGGAAGAGAGAGATGCACCCTGTTTATCTTCTAGTTGGTGCTAGAATTCCACTAAAATCACCGTCTTCTGGTGATTGGCCAAAGTCACCGGATGACTTCCATGCCCAAGGCGAGATTAGAACTCACCGTCTCCTGGTGATTGACCTAAAGTCCCCCAACCACTTTACATGGCTAAGGCGGAACTAGAACTCACCGTCTCCTGATGATTGGCCCAAAGTCCCCCAGCCACCTTTCATGGCTAAGGCAGAACTACAACTCACCGTCTCCTGGTGATTGGCTCAAAGTCACCCCAGCTGGCTTTCATGCCTAAGGCAGGACTAGAACTCACCGTCGCCTGCTTTCTATCCTGGTGCATTCACCACTAGACCAAGCCGCTTATAATGTTGTAAACTTGGCATTGATTGGAAGGATTTTTTTTTTATTAGCAATCCTAAATTCTTGATTGGAAAGGCTGGTCCGAGAGCATAATAAAGATACTTGATTTGAATTCTTGATTGATGAAGGCGCCAGATGCCTCCGCCAGATGCCCAGGGTGGAGCGAAGGAGAATTGAACCCCATTATTTTGGGTGTTATTTCCCCCCCCCCTCAGTTTAAGAAAGATAAGGAGTATGATCATGATTTTTTTTTAAAAAAAGCCATTTTCCCCCTGAGTGTGACTATGAAGCAATGCTTTTAGGATGCAGATGTTCAGAATGTATCCAGAGCGAAGGGAAGGGAAGAGAAAGGAAAGGAAAGGGGAAGAGAGAAAGGAAGGGAAAAGGGAAGTGAAGGGGAAAGAAGGGAAGGGGAAGGAAAGGGAAAGAGAAAAAGGAAGGAAGTAAAAGGAAGGAAAGGAGGAAAGAAGGGAAAAAGGAAAGAAAAAGGAAGTGAAGGGGGAAAGAAGGGAAGGGGAAGGAAAGGGGAAGAGAAAAAGGAAGGAAGGAAAAAAGGGAAGGGAGGGAGGAAAGAAGGGAAAAAGGAAAGGAAAAAGGGAAGTGAAGGGGAAAGAAGGGAAGGGGAAGGAAAGGGAAAGAGAAAAAGGAAGGAAGGAAAAAAGGGAAGGGAAGGAGAAAGGGAAGGGAAAAAGGAAAGGAAAAAGGGAAGTGAAGGGGAAAGAAGGGAAGGGGAAGGAAAGGGAAAGAGAAAAAGGAAGGAAGGAAAAAAGGGAAGGGAAGGAGAAAGGGAAGGGAAAAAGGAAAGAAAAAAGGGAAGTGAAGGGGGAAAGAAGGGAAGGGGAAGGAAAGGGAAAGAGAAAAAGGAAGGAAGTAAAAGGAAGGGAAGGAGGAAATAAGGGAAAAAGGAAAGAAAAAAAGGAAGTGAAGGGGAAGGAAAGGGGAAGAGAAAAAGGAAGGAAGGAAAAAAGGGAAGGGAGGGAGGAAAGAAGGGAAAAAGGAAAGGAAAAAGGGAAGTGAAGGGGAAAGAAGGGAAGGGGAAGGAAAGGGGAAGAGAAAAAGGAAGGAAGGAAAAAAGGGAAGGGAGGGAGGAAAGAAGGGAAAAAGGAAAGGAAAAAGGGAAGTGAAGGGGAAAGAAGGGAAGGGGAAGGAAAGGGAAAGAGAAAAAGGAAGGAAGGAAAAAAGGGAAGGGAAGGAGAAAGGGAAGGGAAAAAGGAAAGGAAAAAGGGAAGTGAAGGGGGAAAGAAGGGAAGGGGAAGGAAAGGGAAAGAGAAAAAGGAAGGAAGGAAAAAAGGGAAGGGAAGGAGAAAGGGAAGGGAAAAAGGAAAGAAAAAAGGGAAGTGAAGGGGGAAAGAAGGGAAGGGGAAGGAAAGGGAAAGAGAAAAAGGAAGGAAGTAAAAGGAAGGGAAGGAGGAAATAAGGGAAAAAGGAAAGAAAAAAAGGAAGTGAAGGGGAAGGAAAGGGGAAGAGAAAAAGGAAGGAAGGAAAAAAGGGAAGGGAGGGAGGAAAGAAGGGAA
The DNA here is from genome assembly GCF_964194415.1 of Vipera berus. NCBI lineage: Eukaryota > Metazoa > Chordata > Lepidosauria > Squamata > Viperidae > Vipera > Vipera berus. Next base: position 3,527,105 of record NC_138206.1, read on the forward strand.
AAAGGAAAGGAAAAAGGGAAGTGAAGGGGAAAGAAGGGAAGGGGAAGGAAAGGGAAAGAGAAAAAGGAAGGAAGTAAAAGGAAGGAAAGGAGGAAAGAAGGGAAAAAGGAAAGAAAAAGGAAGTGAAGGGGGAAAGAAGGGAAGGGGAAGGAAAGGGAAAGAGAAAAAGGAAGGAAGTAAAAAGGAAGGGAAGGAGGAAAGAAGGGAAAAAGGAAAGAAAAAGGAAGTGAAGGGGGAAAGAAGGGAAGGGGAAGGAAAGGGAAAGAGAAAAAGGAAGGAAGTAAAAAGGAAGGGAAGGAGGAAAGAAGGGAAAAATGAAAGAAAAAAAGGAAGTGAAGGGGGAAAGAAGGGAAGGGGAAGGAAAGGGAAAGAGAAAAAGGAAGGAAGGAAAAAAGGGAAGGGAAGGAGAAAGGGAAGGGAAAAAGGAAAGAAAAAAGGGAAGTGAAGGGGGAAAGAAGGGAAGGGGAAGGAAAGGGAAAGAGAAAAAGGAAGGAAGGAAAAAAGGGAAGGGAAGGAGAAAGGGAAGGGAAAAAGGAAAGAAAAAAAGGAAGTGAAGGGGGAAAGAAGGGAAGGGGAAGGAAAGGGAAAGAGAAAAATGAAGGAAGGAAAAAAGGGAAGGGAAGGAGAAAGGGAAGGGAAAAAGGAAAGAAAAAAGGGAAGTGAAGGGGGAAAGAAGGGAAGGGGAAGGAAAGGGAAAGAAAAAGGAAGGAAGGAAAAAAGGGAAGGGAAGGAGAAAGGGAAGGGAAGGGGGAAAGAAGGAAAGGGAAAGAGGAGAAGGAAGTAGAAAAAGGAAGGGGGGAGGGAAAAGGGAAGGTAAAAAGGAAATGGGGGGAAGGGAAAGGACAGGACAGGGAAGGGGAAGGAAAGTTTCCATGCAATCTATCTAAATTACGATCCGATCTCTACGGCCCTGGATGTACAGTAGCCCGCTTGTTTTCGCGGCAGGCAGGCCGATGAAAGGCCTTCTGTGCACCCTCTCTGCCCACAGACTTTCCCCAGAAAGGAAAAGGGGAAAGGACGGGAGTGTAAGCCCGGCCAAGGGAGCTCGCGAAGCCCACCCAGCCCGGGCCCAGATGCCAAGGCAGGAAAAGAGGCAGCGGCAGCAAAAAAATGCATATATTTATTTCTTTCTCACCATTTTTGAACAGCCCGTCTCAAAAGAGGGTCTCTGGGCAACGTATCATAAAATGTTTTCAAAAAGTGTAAAAACAGTATATAGAAAAGCTAAAGGTTCAGGACAGAGGTGCCCAATCTTGGCTATTTTATGACTTGTGGACTTCAACTCCCAGAATTCCCCAGCCAGCATGGCTGGCTGGGGAATTCTGGGAGCTGAAGTCCACAGGTCTTAAAATTGCCATATTTGGACACTCCTGATTTTCAAAGTGCCGGGATTTGCTCTCTTTTTATATACTCTTGACGTTTGATAAGAGTGTCCTTCGTGGTTCTTCGATTAGGCTATCGTTTACTGTTTGATTATTTATTTGTTCATTCATTTATTTATCACGCTTCTATTACACACACACACACACTTCACTGACGTAACTTTGCGGTATTATTTTCTTCTTGATTGCTAGTCCGGTGCGAATCTCGATTGCTGGTGAGAAGCGGGGGGCGGGTTGGTGTTTTTGTTTCGTTTGGGGTTTTTTTTTGATTGTCTCTTTTGAGGTATGTAGATGTTGTGTATCTGTATGTGCCACGTATACAGTGTCCTGCCCTGTCAGTGCTGGTGGGACTGTTCTTGGTTGTTCCTTGATTCAGTTGTTGTGTATAAGAACACTCCCGCCAACACAGACAGAGCAGACTACTTGTAGATAAACAGCAGCAAACCCCACTCCCTTCTGCCACTGATGATGTTCCCTAGTTGGGTCATGAAACGTCTGCAAGAAAACCACCCAGCTCAGAGAGCACCAAGGAGCCCACAGTCCTCCTCCTCCTCCTCCTCCTCTCCACAATCTCCACTTCCTTCCGGCACTGCTCAAGCTACCTAGTTGGTTCATGAAACATCTGCAAGAGAACACCAAGGACCCCACAGTCCTCCTCCTCTTTCTCCTCCTCCTCCTCTTCTTCTTCTCCACAATCTCCACTCCCTTCTGGCATTGATGATGTTACCTAGTTGGGTCATGAAACATCTGCAAGAGAACACCAAGGACCCCACAGTCCTCCTCCTCCTCCTCCATCTCCACTCCCTTCTGGCATTGATGATGTTGGGTAATGAAACGTCTGCAAGAAAACAGCCAAGAGAACACCAAGGACCCCACAGTCGTCGTCCTCCTCCTCCTCCTCCTCTTCCTCCTCCTCCTCCTCCTCCTCCTCTTCCTCTCCACAGCGTCCCATTCCCTTCTAGCACTGATGATGTTCCCTAGTTGGGTCGTGAAATGTCTGCAAGAAAACAGCCAAGAGAACACCAAGGACCCCAAAGTCGTCCTCCTCCTCCTCCTCCTCCTCCTCCTCCTCCTCCTCCTCCTCCTCCTCCTCCTCCTCCTCCTCCTCTCCACAATCTCCACTCCCTTCTGGCACTGCTCAAGCTACCTAGTTGGTCCATGAAACGTCTGCAAGAGAACACCAAGGACCCCACAGTCCTCCTCCTCTTCCTCCTCCTCCTCTTCTCCACAATCTCCATTCCCTTCTGTCATTGATGATGTTACCTAGTTGGGTCATGAAATGTCTGGAAGATAACTGCCAAGCTCAGAGAGCATTGAGGATTCCTTAGTCTTTTTCCTCCTCCTCCTCCTCCTCCTCCTCAGTCCTCACTCCCTTCTACCACTGATGATGTTACCTAGTTGGGTCATGAAACGTCTGCAAGAAAACCACCCAGCTCAGAGAAGCACCAAGCTCCTCACGATTTGCTCCGTCGCGATAGCACAGCCCAAGTTTTGCAGAGTGGAACACTGCCCTTCCGTCTTTAGGAAAGAATTACCTTCTGCAGCTGCTGCTTCTTTTTTTAAAAAAAAATCCTTTTTTGTAAAGATCTGAATGACGTGTTCTCAGATGGCACAGTAGAATCCCGCCCCTAAACCACCTCCGGCTCTGAAGAAGTCTAAACCGTCGGCGCACGAGCATACAAAGTAGAATAAACCCTGCTGGCGTGGGAACAAGAGTTTAGAACAAGAGTTTTCTGTGGTTTGCGTAATCACTGCGGACATACAGGTGGCCCAGTTCATTGAGTGACCAATTGAAGCTGCAGCGGCACTGGAAAAAAAGGCAACTTGTGATCCTGTTTCGCAGCGACGGCCTTTGCAGCATCCCCAGGATCCACGTGATCAGAATTTGGCCACTGACTCACATTTATGACGGTGGCCGAGCCTCCCGGGAGTCACGGCGATCCCGTTTTTGTGACCTCCCAGCAAACCAAAGTCCACGGGGAAGCCAGATTCACTTAATAACCGTTTTGCTCACTCCTTAACCAAGGCAAGCCCGTTCACTTAACAGCCGTGGCAAGAAAGGTTGCCAAATGGGGCAAAATTTGGTGAACCACTCTTTTCACTTTGCCACGGAAACTTTGGGCACGAGCCTGCCTGTAATGGAACTTCTCGTGCAGCCATTAGAACGGCAGTCACCCTTTTTTATTTATTGTTTTTATAAAAGATAATTTTTTTAGGACAGAGGCCTCTTGTTTCCTGGCCACAGGGTGCATTTAAACAGAAGTATTATGTAAAAAAAAAAAAGTGTGTTGTGGACAAGGTGGTGGACTGTTACGCTTAATTAGCATCGGGAGTGACTACAAAATACCCTAATTTGGAAGATCTGCTGATTATCCCTCGATAAGAATCAACTCCCCTGAAAGGAGATTTCAATGAGCCGGTTAAAATCCTTATATATCATGATTTGAGGAGCTGATAAGGAGGCAGAGCATTTGCGTATGCCGAATGACCATGTGGGGTGAGAATTTTTCTTATGCTGCTATTGACAAACCCTGGAGCAGTAAAGAGACGGTGGTTAGGGGCAAAATTAACCCAACTTCTGGCTTTAGGCAGTTCTAAAGATCGTCTTTGTTTGCAAATTCATCTGCCAAAAATTGCCAGAAATTAGAAATGTTGCATTTTATTATTTATTCCTCCTCCTCCTCCTCCTCCTCCTCCTCCTCCTCCTCCTCCTCCTCCTCCTTCTCCTTTTTCCTATTATTCTTATTCTTATTCTATTCTTATTCTGTTATTATTCTATTATTCAATTATTCTGTTCTTATTTTGTTCTATTATTATTATTATAAAACCTTTATTCATAAAACATGAAAGTCAGTGAACTGAACACTCAGAAATAATAATAATAATAATAATAATAATAATAATAATAATAATAATAATAATAATAATAATAATTATCCTTCCCTGTATTATTATTATTATTATTATTATTATTATTATTATTATTATTATTATTATTATTATTATTATTATTATTATTATTATTATTATTTATCATAAGGTCAGCCAGATGTTCAGACCGGATTTGGCATTTTTGTCTATAAGTCCTTACCAAGGACCTGGGATAGGCAGATGTGGATGCTTGATGGGGTTACAGATATTGTCGCAGGGTGGATGCAGTCGGTGTCGGTGTCCAAGGGATGCTCCAGATGTTTTGGGATTGTAGCCAAGGCGCCTCTCACTACCGATACTACCTTTGCTTTCTTTCCCGGCAGTTGTTCTATTTCTATTTTCAGCTCTTTGCATTTTTGATTTCTTTTTCCCCAAAACTGCACTGATCCTTTTTTCATGAGCCTTGGAATGGTGAAATGCCCAATTTAGGTAAAACAATGAAAATCAAGCATGTGTTCCCCACCTAGGCCTAGTCTGCGGGTGTGCTGGTGAAGATACCGGTCTAAGACTAGAGAGATGTGAGTTCAAATTCCCCGGCTGGCTTTTGGACAGTCACTCTCCCCTCAAGTTTGCTGAATGTGGAACTCCCAGAATTCCTGAGCCAGCATGGGGGAAATGTGGCCCCTTCATGACTTGCAGACTTCAACTCCCAGAATTCCTCAGTCAGGCACGCTGGCTGAGGAATTCTGGGACTTGAAGTCCATAAGTCATTAAAGGGCCACGTTTGAAGACCCCTGGTTTAGAGGCTTTCCTCAGTTTTTCATCAGCACAGGTTGTCCTCGACTTACAGTCACAAACGGGACCAGGATTTCTGTGGCTAAGCGAGGTTGTTGTTAATGAATCATGCTGGATTTTAGAACCTTTTGGCCACAGTTGTTAAACGAATCGCTGCAGTTGTTCAGTGAAACAGGCGGTCATTAAGTGCATCCCTCTTCCTCCATTGACTTTGCATGTCAGATGCCGACTGGGAAGGTCACGAATGGCGGGTCATGTGACCCCGGGATGCTGCAACCGTCATAAACGCAGGCCGGTTCCCAAGCAACCAAATTTCGATCACGTGACCGTGGGGATGCTGCCACCGTCATAAGCGCGAGGATCGGTTGTGAGGAGGGCATATTTGTCCCTTTTGCGAAAGCCAGATTGTTGTCTGTGAGGTTTCAGCTGAGGGATTTTGCCCCAGACTATGTTCCCATCCCATAATATCGCTGCAACGTTTCCTTGCTGCTGATTCTTTTCAGGCTGTTGCTTTTTTATAGCTGTAGGCTGTCTGTTTTTTTTATTTTATTTTTTTTCTTTTAACTTTGATTTTAATGATAAGTATTAAGGCACAAATTAAATTATTAAGGTTCCTCCTCCTAACCAAATATTATCCCAGAGGCCATGTTCTTCAGTGGTTATTCATCCTAGCTGGTCTCAGGTCGATACATGTACGGGCAGTCCTCAACTTACGACCACAGCTGAGCTACAAAATTTCTGTGGCTAAGTGAGACATTTGCTAAGCGCGTGGGCTCCGTTTTTATGACCTTTCTTGCAACGAGTTGTGAGGTAAATCATTGTAGCTTTTAAATTTGTCAACTGCGGTTGTTAGGAACCTGGTTGTTAAATGAGTCTGGCTTCCCCCCCTCCTCCCCCCGATGCAAAAGAGGATCGCGTAACCCCGGGACACTGTAACCGTCATAAATACGAGTCAGTTGCCAAACGTCTGAATTTTTCATCGCGCGACGATGGGGATGGTGCAAGCGGTCTTTTAAGTGTGGAAAACCGTCATAAGTCACTTTTCCCAGTGCCCTTTTAACTTCAGTCACTAAACGAAGCGTTGTAAGTGGAGGACTGCCTGTCGTTTGATGGATAAAAGGTAGTGTTTTTTTTAAAGGATTTTGTTAATTTTCTATTGTTACAATTTGTTAGGGCTTAATGTTGTCTGGGTTGGTTTTTTTTGCTTCGTAATCAAAGTTATGTTCTTACTCTCTGCCTCGTTTTTCCAGCCATTGATAAAATAAGTCCCATGTCTGAAAGTATTCTGAGTCTTTTTATTCTTTGATTCTCAATGTAAACCTGTCCATTTCAGCACAGTCCCGTTATTTTCTTGATTATCACTTCATCTAATGGTGTTATCTCATTTTTCCAGTGCTGAGAAAATGCAATCCTTGCTGCTGTTGATGATGATGACGATGATAATAATGATGATGATGTTGGGAGGGACCTTGGAGGTCATCAAGTCCAACCCCCTGCTCAAGCAGGAGACCTATACCGTTTCAGACCAATGGCTGTCCAGTCTCTTCTTGAAAACCTCCAGTGTTGGAGGATTCACAGCTTCTGGAGGCAAGGAGTTCCACTGGTTAATTGTCCTCACTGTCAGGAAGTTTCTCCTTATTTCTAGGTTGCTTCTCTCCTTGGTTAGTTTCCATCCGTTGCTTCTTGTCCTGCCTTCGGGCGCTTTGGAGAATAGCTTGACTGCCTCTTCTTTGGGGCAGTCCCTGAGATACTGGAACACTGCTCTCCTGTCCCCCCTCGTCCTTCTCTTCATTAAACTGGACATTCCCAATTCCAGCAACCGCGTTCCTTATATGTTTTAGCCTCCAGTCCCCCAATCATCTTTGTTGCTCTTCTCTGCTCTCTTTCTAGAGTCTCAACGTCTTTTTTTACATGGTGGTGACTAAAACTGGATGCCGTTTTCCAAGGGTGGCCTTACCAAGGCCTTGTAAAGTGTTATTAACACTTCACCAGATCCTGATTCTATCCCTCTGTTAATGCAGCCTAGCACCGTGTTGGCTTTTTTGGCAGCTGCAGCACATTCATAGATGTAATGTTACCTGTCCTTTGACGGATAAAAGGAGGTTTTTGAATGCGTGTCAGTCTGTAAATCTGGAATAATGGTCCTTCAAGAAAAGGTTTTTCTCTCCTGGAGCAGAGTCGGTCCTGCCTCAGGCAGGGAAAAATAAACTTCCCAGCCCTGTCCATCCATCAAAGCCGCCTTGACATCTCGCTGAGATCCAGAGAGATTCCCTTCGGCTGAATCGGCTCTCTCCATTCAAAAATCACTCCGTGGCAGCCACGCCAGCCAGCCGCCTAAACGAAATTTGCTTAATGGCTCTTGGAAATGGTAACCTCGTTACCGGGAGGGAATTGAACGCGGGTAGACTTTAATTAAATATCAGATTGGACACCAGCCCAGAAGCATCACTCGGGTGAAAAAGAGATGTGTGTGTGTGTGTGTGTGTGTGTGTGTGTGCGCGCGCGCGCGCACGCAAACGGGGAGAATCCCAAATTTTTACCCCTTTGTGCCGGCTGTGGGATAGGTATTTTTTGTCGTTCTGGCAAGAGAGTCTGTGCGCCGTGCTGTTTAAGCTTGCCCTGGACTTGGAAGTTTTCCTTCTTTGCCCTCCCACACAAATGACAAAAAGACAACAATTGTAGGCTGCATTCATAGAGGGGTTAGTATCCATGGGGAAGTGGCAGTAACAGAGAGTCCTCAGATTACGACCACGTTGGAACCCGAAATTTCTGGGGCTAAGCGAGACAGTTGTGTGAGTTTTGCCCCTATTTTGCGACCTTTCTTGCCACAGTTGTTAAGTGAATCACTGCACTTGTTAAGTTAGTAACACGGTTGTTAAGTGAATCTTGTCCATTGACTTTTGCTTGTCAGAAGGTCTCAAAAGGGGATCACGTGACCCCGGGACACTGTGACCGTCATAAATAGGAGCCAGGTTGCCAAGTGTCTGAATTTTGGCCATGGGGATGCCGCCATGTTCATAAAAGTGGAAAACGGCGATAACTCACTTTTTCCCCCGTGCTATTATATCTTCGAACAGCCACTAAATGAATGATTGTGAGCCGAGGGCTGCCTAAAAATACCCCAGCTGAGCACGTGACCTGAGATAGATAGATTTTCCTGCAGAAATCAATGTCTCAATGAGGCCATTTGATAGATCGCCCTGTGGATTTTGATTTGCTTGCAAAATCTCAAGACAGTGAAAGGTGGACAGCAGGCCCCAGGATTGATTTCAGGCCAGGTAAATGGGCAGTTTAGATATTAACATGTAAAATGTCAGCACTCAAAGCAGCTCTCTCTAGGTCAGGGGTGGACAACCTTAGAATAGAATAGAGTAGAGTAGAGTAGAGTAGAAATAAGAATAGAATGGAATGGAATAAGTTAATAGAATATAGAATAGAGTGGAATGGAATAAGTTAATAGAATATACTGTAGAATAGAATGGAATGGAATAAGTTAATAGAATATAGAATAGAGTGGAATGGAATAAGTTAATAGAATATAGAATAGAATGGAATGGAATAAGTTAATAGAATATAGAATAGAATGGAATGGAATAAGTTAATAGAATATAGAATAGAATATTAGAATAGAATGGAATGGAATAAATTAATAGAATATAGAATAGAATATAGAATGGAATGGAATAAGTTAATAGAATATAGAATAGAATATTAGAATAGAATGGAATGGAATAAGTTAATAGAATATAGAATAGAATATAGAATGGAATGGAATAAGTTAATAGAATATAGAATAGAATATTAGAATAGAATGGAATGGAATAAGTTAATAGAATATAGAATAGAATATAGAATGGAATGGAATAAGTTAATAGAATATAGAATAGAATATTAGAATAGAATGGAATGGAATAAGTTAATAGAATATAGAATAGAATATAGAATGGAATGGAATAAGTTAATAGAATATAGAATAGAATATTAGAATAGAATGGAATGGAATAAGTTAATAGAATATAGAATAGAATATAGAATGGAATGGAATAAGTTAATAGAATATAGAATAGAATATTAGAATAGAATGGAATGGAATAAGTTAATAGAATATAGAATAGAATATAGAATGGAATGGAATAAGTTAATAGAATATAGAATAGAATATTAGAATAGAATGGAATGGAATAAGTTAATAGAATATAGAATGGGATGGGATGGAAGAGAGGAGAGGAGAGGAGAAATAAGGGATAGGATAGGATAGAAATAAGAATAGAATAGACGCTGGCTGAGGAATTCTGGGAGTTGAAGTCCACGAGTCATAAAAGGGCCACGTTTGAAGACCCCCCTGCCTTACTGCAACAGAGGGGGTCTGTTGCAGACACTTGTTTCTCTCCCTCCCCTTCCCCACACTTCTCTTTTGCCCTTTCCCTTTCCCTACTCCTTGGGTATTTTCATCTTTTACATTATAAACGAACGGAACGATAAAAACAAGCAAACACGAGTCGGTTCCCAAGCGCCTGCCTTTCGATCACGTGACCACGGGGCGTGTGTCACGTGATCCAAACGCAGAAGCTTGGGAGATGACTGGTGTTTTGATTTATTTTGTTTTATTTTTATCGTTTCATTCACAGGGGAGTTTGCAACGGCGGTCAGTGTGAAAAACGGTCCCGGATCCCCCTTTTTTTTTTTTCCTCCAGTGATGTTGTAACTTCGAACAGTCACTCAAAGGAATTGCTGTAAGTCGAGGACTTGCCTGCACGATAGAAATAGCGTGAGAAATATAACCAAGTCTTTAGTTCGTAAAACTCTGAAATGTATTTCACCAGACTTGAAAAACGAATAGCATTTTCCCTCCTCGCAGGAAAAAAAAAAAGGATCCAGTTAAAACCGGGATTTAACTTCCCTTGGATGGAATCTCCTGCTTTGCAACTCTTGAGTAATACAGAATGAGGTAGTCAAAGTGTGTGTGGGGGGGGGTGTTCTTAAAATAGCTTTTGTGGGCAGAAGTTTTTCTATTCTTGGGACATCATTGAGAAAGACGAGACAGCCTCCGGTTTCCAAAAATTGCCCTCGGCCGTTTTTTTTGTTAGGACTCCTGTACGAACTCCGGACTGTTGTGGGCTGGGTGGGGAATGAAACTCAAAATTTCCCATCGCTTCCTGTCGAAAGGCTAGCCTGAAAGATCATTTCTTATTTTGCTTTTTGCTGCATGCATGGATGGATGGATGGGTGGCCATCCTCGGATTGGTTGATGGCTAAATTGTAAATTTGTGTTGAATTGTAATTGTTCGGATTGATTATTATTAATTTTTTTAATGAAATTTCTTTCAGTGTTCGTTCTGTTGTTGTGAGCTGCCCAGGGTTGGTTAGAATCGGGGTGGTGCCCTAAATAAATCAATGAAAGGTTTTTTTCTCCCAAGTGCCTTTTGTCCTTCAGTCTCATAGCAAGGTTATTTTTTTTATTTATTTTTATTTTAATTCCATTTATATCCCGCCCTTCTCCGAAGACTCAGGGCGGCTTACAAACTTAGCAGTAGCCTTCATTCTATGTATATGCCTGCTTATTAGGGCTTTCACACACACCCCAAGCGGCATTATTACAAAGTCAGCTTAATTGCCCCCAACAATCTGGGTCCTCATTTTACCTACCTGGGAAGGATGGAAGGCTGAGTCAACCTTGAGCCTGGTGGGACTCGAACCTGCACTAATTGCAGGCAGCTGGTGTTACTTAAGGAGGCATTAGCCCACTGCTCCACCAAGGCTCTTATCTCCCTTCCATCCTTCCAAGGTAGGTAAAATGAGGACCCAGATTGTTGGGGGCAATTAAGCTGACTTTGTAATAATGCCGCTTGGGTGTGTGTGTGTGTGAAAGCCCTAATAAGCAGGCATATACATAGAATGAAGGCTATTGCTAAGCACATTGATTTGTACTTTAAATTGTAAGCCGCCCTGAGTCTTCGGAGAAGGGCGGGATATAAATGGGATTAAAATATAAATATAAAAATATCTCGGAGATAGTTTATCTCTGTTGGAAAAAGTTCTCTTTTTTTTTTGCCCATCGGTGGTTCATCGTCTTTTCCCCCCACATTTGGGGACAATAGTTGCTTTAGGACAGCCCTCAATTTACGATCCTGTGAAGAGTGTCCATTTTCAAACTTGGCGTATCTCAAATTCTAGGAAATTTCAAGAAAGCAATGATGATGTTCTCTAGTTTGGGCATGAAACGTCTGCGAAAAAATAGAGTTCATAGAGCATCAAGGACTCCACACTCCTCCTCCTCCTCCTCCTCCTCTCCACAAACCCCTTCCCTCCTTGCACTGATGATGTTATCTAGTTGGGTCATAAAACGTCTGTAAGAAAACAACCCAGCTAGGAGAGCACCAAGGACCCCACAATCATCTTCTTCCTCCTCCTCCTCCTCCTCCAACCCCCCTCCCTTCTAGCACTGATGATGTTCCCTAGTTGGGTGATGAAACTTCTGCAAGAAAACCACCAAGCTCAGAGAGGACCAAGGACCCCACAGTCATCCTCCTCCTCCTCCTCCTCCTCCTCCTCCTCCTCCTCCTCTCTGCAAACCCCACTCCCTTCTAGCACTGATGATGTTCCCTAGTTGGGTCATGAAACGTCTGCAGGAAAACAACAAGCTCAGAGAGCACCAAGGACCCCACAGTCTTCCTCCTCCTCCTCCCCCCCCCCAGCAGCCAACAGCCAGATAAGCAGGGATTAACTCCAAAGAAACAAAGCAGAAAACAACTGCCTAGTGAAGGACTTACTAAGCAGACAATCAAGCAAGCAAGCAGAGAAACAATCGACAAAAGCAACACTCTCGTCAGGGAAGCACTAGAGAGCAAACCACAGCTCCATCCAGGCTGCCAGGGTAAGCTGTTGGCATACAAACAGGGAGCAGACCTCCCACCCACCAGCGCTGATGATGTTATCTAGTTGGGTGATGAAACGTCTGCAAGGAAACCGCCAAGCTCAGAGAGCACCCAGGACCCCGCCCTTCAGCCCCGAGCTACAAACATTCCCTTCTGCCTGCCTTCAAAACCCAAACCAAGGTTAACCTCGGTCAGCTTTTTTTTTTAAGATGAGCTGCCCCTAGCTTGCCTACTCAGGTGACTCAGAGAGAAAAGCCGAGCTTTGCAAGACATGTAAAAAAACACCAAAAAAAGCAGAATTCACAAGGAAGATGGTTACACAGGCAGGTCACGGTGGCCCTATTGTAGCTGTGAATGAGGCACATACCGCAAGCTTCTTGGCCACAGGAGATTTCAGGACAATCCCTTTGGAAGCGTGCGCTAGACAATCCAGAACAAAATTCAGGAGCAGGCCTGGGCTCTGGATCCAGTCCGTGACTAATATTTCTGTCCTTCCTGCCTCTTCCAGCTCCGCTCTCACGATCAGAACGATGCAGGGACAAAAATGCAGATGATTAATATCCAGCTCAGCCATTCCGTAAATTCCATCAAAGCACGAACAAAGGAATCTGGAAAGTCCTGAACGAAACGTCCTGAAATGTTTAGCAAAGAGTTGATTTCCGTCAACTCTTGCAGAATAAAATTTGAATTGAAAAGAATGTAGTGTAGAAGAGAAGAGAAGAGAAATAGAAAAGGAATAGAATAGAATAGAATAGAATAGAATAGAATAGAATAGAATAGAATAGAATAGAATAGAATAGATTTAGATTTAGATTTAGATTTAGATTTAGATTTAGATTTAGATTTAGATTTAGATTTAGATTAGATTTATATACCGCCCTTTCCCGAAGGACTCAGGGCGGTTTACAGGGCATTTTAAAATCATACCAATACAAAATACGAAGTTAAAAGACAAATAAAAGATTAAATTATCCCTGAAAATAAAACCCAGTTAAAATTCTCAGCCTGGGTCAGAGAGCTCAAAGAGCCAAGTCTTCAGGTCTCGGCGGAATGAACGTAGGTCAGGGGTAGTCCTGAGCTCCATGGGCAGCTGGTTCCAGAGAATAGAATAGAATAGAATAGAATAGAATAGAATAGAATAGAATAGAATAGAATAGAATAGAATAGAATAGAATAGAATAGAATAGAATAGAATAGAATAGAATAGAATAGAATAGAATATATAGAATAGAATAGAATTACATAATAGAATAGAATAGAATAGAATAGATAATAGGAATAGAATAGAATAGAATAGAATAGAATAGAATAGAATAGAATAGAATAGAATAGAATAGAATTACATAATAGAATAGAATAGAATAGATAATATGGAATAGAATAGAATAGAATAGAATAGAATAGAATAGAATAGAATAGAATAGAATAGAATAGAATTACATAATAGAATAGAATAGAATAGAAGAATAGAAAATATGGAATGGAACAGAACAGAACAGAACAGAATATAGGAATAGAATAGAATAGAATAGAATAGAATAGAATAGAATAGAATAGAATAGAATAGAATAGAATAGAATAGAATCTTTATTCAGAACAGAACAGAACAGGACAGAATAGAATAGAAAATATGGAATGGAAGGGAAGGGAAGAGAAGGGAAGGGAAGGGAAGGGAAGGGAAGAGAAGAGAAGAGAAGAGAAGAGAAGAGAATATAGAACAGAACAGACCACAACAGAATAGAAATCTGAAAATCTGAGTTACTGCACAATCGTATTACAAAACAGAGACACCCCAGTTTTATTTGTGTTTATTTTGTCCTTTATAACCTTAACAGAACAGAATATAGATTATAGATGCAGAATCAATTATAGAATCAGTTATGGAATAGGAATAGGAATAGAATAGAATATAGAATAGAATAGAATAAAGAATAGAATAGAAATTAGAATATAGAATAGAATATAGAATACAATAAAAAATAGAATAGAATAGAATAGAATTACATAATAGAATAGAATAGAATAGATAATATGGAATAGAATAGAATAGAATAGAATAGAATAGAATAGAATAGAATAGAATAGAATAGAATTACATAATAGAATAGAATAGAATAGATAATATGGAATAGAATAGAATAGCATTACATAATAGAATAGAATAGATAATATGGAATAGAATAGAATAGAATAGAATAGAATAGAATAGAATAGAATAGAATAGAATTACATAATAGAATAGAATAGAATAGATAATATGGAATAGAATAGAATAGAATAGAATAGAATAGAATAGAATAGAATAGAATAGAATAGAATAGAATAGAATAGAATAATAGAATAGAATAGAAATAGGGAAGAATAGAATAGAAATACAGAATAGAATAGAAATACAGAATAAAATTAGGATAGAATAGGATAGAATATAGAATAGAGTAGAATGCAGAATAGAATAGAATAGAATAGAATAGAATAGAATAGAATAGAATAGAATAGAATAGAATAGAATAGAATAGAAATACAAAATAGAATAGAAGTAGGGAAGAATAGAATAGAAGAGGGGTGTCAAACTCAATTTCATTGAGGGCCGCATCAGCATTGCGGTTGCCCTCAGGAGGCCGGGTGGGTGTGGCCTGGGTGGGCGTTGCCTACTGGGTGGGCGTGGCCAGCTCTCCATCGTTGGCATCAAGGGTGCCTATGGGGGCCTGGGCAGGAGTGGGACAGATCTGAGGGTCTCTGGGCAGGAGGAGGGTCTCTGGGCCAGGGCCAAGGCAGTGGGGGTCGTTCCCTCACTGTTTCCAGGATGGCTTCGCGGGCCGCATGAAATCACTTCGCGGGCCGGATCTGGGCCCCGGGCCTTGCGTTTGACATGTCTGGAATAGAAATAAGGAAGAATAGAATAGAAAAGAAATAGAATAGAATAAAACAGAACAACAGGAAATAATAGAACAGAACAACAGGAAATAATAGGATAGGATAGAATAGAACAGAACAACAGGAAATAATAGGATAGGATAGAATAGAACAGAACAGAATTCTTCATTGGCCAAGTGTGGAATGGACACACAAAGAATTTGTCTCCGGTGCAGAAGTTCTTGGTGTACATACAAGCAGCAAGTGATAAATCATGACCCTAATAATAAAATAAGATCATTACAAATCATCAGATGCAACCCTCAGCGATAGTCACAGGATACTAAATAAAAGGAACCAGCGTCCATCATAAGACACAAACGACAAAGTCACAGTCCTGCACTGCTAAAGGAAAAGGTACGAGGCACGACGAGAAGGATAACAGCGGATACAGCCCTACTACATAGCTTGGCACCCCAGGGGCACAAGAAAGACCGTGTTGTGGGAATTAGTTGTTTGGCAGGGTGGTGGCATGGGGGCGAGGGGGGGGGAAAAACATCCTCCTGTCTGGTTGTTTTGGCGCGCGATGCCCTGCAGCGTCATCTTGAGAAAAAAATTCTCCTTTTACTGAATAAACAAGAGCGAAACAAGTCGAAAACAAACAAGCAAGTCAGCTTCAGAACAAGCTCTGCACTTCTAGCCGTTTACGAACGAGACCCCAAAATACGCCGCTCGCCACCACCGTGGTCTTCCGCGTTGCCGCTCCGGCGACACGTAATTGGCTTTCTTTTTTTTTTCTCCCCCCTTTTGAACACCCATATGCTCCGCCAACACTGGGCTCTTTCTTTGCCTTCGGGAAAACCAGCGGAGGGGGGGGGGAAGAGAAGAAGAAACAACAACAACACCCTGGTGTGTTTTTTTTCCCCTGCTTGCGACTATTTTTGCATTCTTGGGAAGAGTGATTATTTGCATAATCGCCTTCAGTAGCACTGCGAGGAGGGCGTCGGGTGCCCGACGTGCCACCTGGTCCAGGACGAACGACGCGGGCTTTGTGCCGCCTTCATCTCTCTCTGTCCTTCACGCCCGGTTAAAATATTATAAAAACTCATCACTCGACAAAAAGGTTCGCCGTTTGGAGGGGAAGAATGGGCTGCCGTCGGCGATATCTGGCGATCCTACACACACACACACACACACACACACACACACACACACACACCGAAATAACTTGATAAAACTGCTTTGTGAAGCTCGTGAATATTTATGAGGAGGGGGACAAACCCTCCCCAAACTCGAACCCGTTTTTTTTTGTCGGCGGATACCCAGGGAGTCCTCGACTTACGACCGCAGAAATTATGTTGCTCGGTGTGAAATTGGCGAAGTGACTTTTGCCCCATTTTTACGGCTTTACTGGCCGTATTTGTTAAGCCAGGGGTCTTCCAACTTGGCCCTTTTATGACTTGTGGACTTCAACTCCCAGAATTCCTCAGCCAGCGTACCTGGCTCAGGAATTCTGGGAGTTGAAGTCCACAAGTCATGAAGGGGCCGTAGTTCCCCCATGCTGGATGAGGAATTGTGGGAGTTGAAGTCCGCAAGTCATGAAGGGGCCGTAGTTCCCTCATGTTGGCTGAGGAATTCTGGGAGTTGAAGTCCACAAGTCATGAAGGGGCCGTAGTTCCCCCATGCTGGATGAGGAATTCTGGGAGTTGAAGTTCACAAGTCATGAAGGGGCCAAGGTTTCCCCCATGCTGGCTCAGGAATTCTGGGAGTTGAAGTCCATGAGTCATGAAGGGGCCATAGTTCCCCCATGCTGGCTCAGGAATTCTGGGAGTTGAAGTCCACGAGTCACGAAGGGGCCGTAGTTCCCCCATGCTGGATGAGGAATTCTGGGAGTTGAAGTTCACAAGTCATGAAGGGGCCGTAGTTCCCCCATGCTGGATGAGGAATTGTGGGAGTTGAAGTCCGCAAGTCATGAAGGGGCCGTAGTTCCCTCATGTTGGCTGAGGAATTCTGGGAGTTGAAGTCCACAAGTCATGAAGGGGCCGTAGTTCCCCCATGCTGGATGAGGAATTCTGGGAGTTGAAGTTCACAAGTCATGAAGGGGCCGTAGTTCCCCCATGCTGGATGAGGAATTGTGGGAGTTGAAGTCCGCAAGTCATGAAGGGGCCGTAGTTCCCTCATGTTGGCTGAGGAATTCTGGGAGTTGAAGTCCACAAGTCATGAAGGAGCCGTAGTTCCCCCATGCTGGATGAGGAATTCTGGGAGTTGAAGTCCACAAGTCATGAAGGGGCCGTAGTTCCCCCATGCTGGATGAGGAATTGTGGGAGTTGAAGTCCGCAAGTCATGAAGGGGCCGTAGTTCCCTCATGTTGGCTGAGGAATTCTGGGAGTTGAAGTCCACCAGTCATAAAAGGGCCAAGTTTGAAGACCCCTGTGTTAAGCGAATGGCTGCAGTTGCTCAGTTAGTGACACGGTTGTTAAGTGGAATCTGGCTTCCCCCGTTGGCTTTGCTTGTCAGGAGGTCGCAAAAAGGGGATTGCGTGACACATACACACCCGGGACTCTGCGACCGTCGTAAAGATGAACGAGTTGTCAAGGGGCTGAATGTAAATCACGTGACCCTGGAGATGCTGCAGCGGTCGTAAGTGCGAAAAAACGGCCCTAAGTCACTTTTTTCAGTGCTGTTGTAACTTTGAATGGTCACTAAATGAACATTTGTAAGTCGAGGGAGTACCTGTATAAAAATGGCCACCCAAAGTGGGCTGAGTTATTTTTCAAGGGGAGAAATGTGCACAGTGCAAATTGTGGCAGGGGATGGTCAGTCTTAATTTGCTATTTGGCACAAGAATATTGCTTACGCAGGTGGTCCTCGACGTACGACCGCAATGGAGCCCAGAATTTCTGTGGCTAAGCGAGACCGCATTGGGTTTTGCCCCCTAAGTGTGAAAAATGGTCATAAGTCCCTTTTTCCCCCAGTGCCGTTGTAACCTTAAACCAGGGGTCTTCAAACCTGGCCCCTTCATGATTCGTGGACTTCAATTCCCAGAATTCCTGAGCCAGCATGGCTCAGCTTGGAAACTCTCTTTCCCCTCAGCATGGCGGGCTCAGGAATTCTGGGAGTTGAAGTCCACGAGTCATAAAAGGGCCAAGTTTGAAGACCCCTGCCTTAAATGGTCAGTAAATAAAGCCTTAACAACTGTGCTACTGATTTACTTGCAGTGATTTGCTTAACAACGGTGGCAAGACTGGTAGTAAAACAGGGCACAGACGGTCTTGCTTAGCAAAAGAGATTTGGGGCTCAATTTCGGTCATAAGGCGAGGACTACCTATGCATTTGGTTTTGGTAGCTAGCAAGCGGGAACAAGGCAAAGTGGCTCTCATTTAGAAGAAGGCTGTTGGTCTTTACAGTACAAGGCTGACTTCACGTGAAGAGCCACAAAGTGCCATCAGGGGCTGCCCCAAAGAAGAGGGAGTCAAGCTCTTCCTCCAAAGCACCTGAAAGCAGGACAAGAAGCAACGGATGGAAACTCATCAAGGAGAGAAGCAACCTGGAACTAAGGAGAAACTTCCTGACAGTGAGAACAATTAACCAGTGGAACAACCTGCCTCCAGAAATTGTGGATGCTCCTGTTCTGTACCAGCCTGCTACCGGCCCTGCAGAAAAGGCAGGGACAACCCCTTTTACAAGAAGGCAAGAGGCTGGAATTAAGCCTGCCAAATTTATTAACATAAAAACACAGAGCAAAGAGAGCAAACACGAACCATGAAACAGGAGCTTTTCAAGCGGTTGCCTTCAGCAAACCAGCCCTCCCACGCATTCCCCTTTTATACAGTTCAGGGCGTGGCTTCTCTCTGCCTCCTTCCGAGGTGCCCCATTGCCTTCCTCTGTTTACTCCTGATTGACTGCCTCCTGTGTCGGGTGTCCTTGAACAGGGTCATCTGTGGGTCATCTTCATCCACGGGTCATCTGTGGGTCATCTTCATCCACACTGTCAGGCTCACACAGCTGGGTCTCCGTCGTGACCAGGTGGGAGGGGCCTGGCTGAGGGCTCTGCGGAGCCTCAAGGCCATCATCAGCAAGCTCTTCAACAACCCACAGGCTGACCCTGAATCACAACAGCTCCATCACTGGAGGTTTTTAAGAAGAGATGGGGAAACCATTTGTGTAGCAAGATATAGGGTCTCCTGCTTGAGTATGGGGTTGGACTAGAAGACCTCCAAGGTCCCTTCCAGCTCTGTTATTCTGTTCTGTTCTCCAAAGAGCAGGACAAGAAGCAACGGATGGAAACGAATCAAGGAGAGAAGCAACCAGGAGAAACTTCCTGACTGTGAGAACAATTAACCAGTGGAAGAACCTGCCTCCAGAAGTTGTGGGTGCTCCAACACTGGAAGATTTCAAGAAGAGATTGGACAACCTTTTGTCTGACATGGTGTAAGGCTTCCTGCTCAACCAGGGGGTTGGACTAGAAGACCTCTAAGGTCCCTTTCAACTCTGTGATACTGTTATTCTGAAAGACTTGCCTGGAGAAGTTGTGGGCGCTCCACCACTGGAACTGGTTTGAAGGAGAGACTGGGCAGCCATTTTGTCTGGAACAGTATAGGGTCTCCTGACTGAGCAGGGGGTTGGACTAAAAGACCTCCAAGGTCCCTTCCAGCTCCATTCTGATTAAGATAAATTGATGTTTCCTTACGCTCCTGAGAGTGCATGGACACGTTCAGCGAGCAGAACCCCTGAAAACGGAGGATCTTTGCGCATCCCTTCTCAAGGCATGGGGGAAAACAATTAGACGTCTGAAACTTCCTTAAAATTAGAGTTAATTCTTGAGCCAGACCTGATGTTTATCTGTACGATTCTCACAATTCACTGTTTGCCAGAAGAAATTGTTCCCCCAGGCGCAGGAGAATTGCAGCATGCTCAGCCAAGCCCTGCCAGGTTAAACTGGTGTAGGCTTTCTTAGCTGGCACCTGGTTTTATAAATGAATGCTGCTCTCCGCATTGTTATTAACAAAGGCCAGAAGTGCTTGCTATCGTCTTAGGGCAGGGCCGGGCAACTAGGGGGCCTTAAGTGAATCATGCGGTTATTAAGTGAATCTGGCTTTCCTCTATTGACTTTGCTTGTCGGGAGCCAGCTGGGAAAGTTACAAAAGGTGATCCCACGATCACCTTGATCGTATGCAGGAGTCATAAATACGTGCCAGTTGCAAAGCATCCTGATTTTGATCACGTGACCACGGGGGAATGCTGCAACGGTCGTTAAGCGTGAAAAACGGTCCTAAGTCTCTTTTTTCAGCGCTGTCGTAAAGTCAACGGTCTAAACAAATGGTTGTAAATCGAGGATTACCTACAGGAAAGTCGTTTTAAAAAAAAACAGTTGATGCTTCCCACGCGTCAGGTATTCCTCCTACAGTGTCCATCGTTCAGCGAAGCGGTCACTAAGTGAAACTGCAACTGTGTTTACAATCTCATTTCAGCTTTCCTTTGCTTTCCTGCAAAAGCAGCAAATGTGAGGATCGGTCATAAAATTATTTTTTCCATCATTGTCGTAACTGTGAATGGCCACTAAATGGCAGTCGCTAACTGAGGACGATTGAACAGTTAAATGTCAGTCCCTTGGAGAACATTAGAAATTGATTTAATAAGTTTCCATACATCATATTTATTGAGCAATTATTGTCCATACAGGTGGTCCTCAACTTATGACCACAATTTTCTGTTGTTGCTAAGCGAGACAGTTGCTAATTGAGTTTTGCTCCATTTTACGACTTCTCTTGCGTGACGCCGAGACACTGCAGCCGTCATAAATATGAGACAGTTGCCAAGTGCCTGAATGTTGATCACGTGGCCCTGGGGGATGCTGCAACAATCATAAGTGCGGAAAAAATGGGCATAAGTCCCTTTTTTTCCAGTGCCGTTATAACTTTGAACAGTCACTATGTTGAGGACATTGCGTGCATTGAGAGGTTACGCTTGGAATGCACGCAGTACTAGAGAACATAATAAAATGGAAGTTTTTGAGAAGAGACTGGACAGCCATTTGTCTGAAATGGTATACGGTTTCCTGCCTGAGCAGAGTTGGACTAGAGCTAGACGACCTCCAAGGTCCCTGCCAACTTTATTATTATTATAAAACTTTTATTCGTAAAACGTGAAATTCAGTCAACTGAACACTCCAATGGACTGGCACTAATGGTTGACAGGGGTTGCTGCCAGCATCCTAGCTATCAACCAGGTACCTCCTTAAAATGTAAGATGTTCCGAGTAGTGCAGTTTTTTGCAGCTTTGCTGGAGTTATTGCAGGGAGCTGCAATTTCTTGATGTGTTTTGCAAAGTTTTTGGACATCGTTCCCAGTGCCCCGATGACAATGGGTGTCCCCGTTACGCGTTTCATCCATAATCGCGCAGTTTCGATGGCCAGGTCGCGGTATTTCGTAATTTTTTCCAGTTCTTTTTCTTCGACTCTGGCATCTCCTGGTATAGCGATATCAGTCAACTGTACGCTTCGGTTCTCTACGACTGCGATATCTGGCGTGTTGTGTTCCAAATGGCGATCTGTCTGTATTCGGAAGTCCCACAAGATCTTCACCCTCTCATTCTCGACAACTTTTCCCACCCTACGTTCCCACGACTTTTCGGACACAGGCAAGTCGTATTTTTTACACAATGCCCAGTGGATTAGTTTAGCAACTCGGTCATGTCTAGCTTTGTAATCAGTTTGCGCGATTTTGCTGCATTCACATGTTAAATGTGAAACAGTTTCAGCTTTGTCGTTGCAAAGTCAGCAATTTGGATTGTCAGTAGATTTCTGTCTCTTCGCTTTCATGGCATTAGTTTGTAGTGCTTGTCCTTGAGCAGCCAGTATGAAGCCTTCCGTTTCTTTTCTCGATGGTTCCCATCTTAAGCCATGCCCATGTCAAGTTGTTATCACATCATCATCATCACCATCATCATCATCATCATTATTATTATCATTACTATTATTATTATTATTATTATTATTATTATTATTATTATTATAATTTGAACATAAGAGTTATTCTCTATAAAGATCAAAATTCTGTAGCAAGCAAACTACTATTCCTCTTTCAGTCATAGCTTTTCGTGCCCCTGGTGAAGAAAAAAAAATAGATTTTACGGTCTGCTTGGCACGTGAATAAAATTAGAAGTAATTTATTTTCCTTTACACTTCACAAAATACACCGCTGACTTTGCAACTCGGCGGCAAAATTCAGACAGATTTCCCCCCCCCCTTCCTTCCTGCACAACTGTTTTCACACCTAGCGATTTCTCTAGAAATCGTTGAAGTGTTAAAAATCCTTACTTTTCCCAGCACCAAAGCAGATTGCGTCTGCAGCCACGATAAGAAATGTGTGGGGTTTTTTTTATACTACCTTAATCATTGTATAGGCTTGTGAAAATATATAAAATACAAAAGAGAAATTCAAAAAAAAAAACCTAGTAGAAAACCAGAAGAAAAGGAAAAGGAAGAAGTGATAGTGTAAAGAGCGGGGAAAAAAAGCAAAAAAAAAAGCACCAGCTTCTGACAGGAGATGATAACGTCACAATCGCAGCTTTTTGCTTTGACACAACACTTTGTACGAACCATTTCTGCAACCATAAACCTGTCTATATAAGTCTAATAAAATAAATAAATAAAAATAAATAAGTTAACCAAAACAAAACCAAGATTTTTTTTTTCTTTTTGATTGCAAGCACAAAATTTGGAACCCATCTCGAAACAGAAGCAAAGTTAGATATATTCTCTTCTTTGGCTCTAATAATAATAATAATAATAATAATAATAATAATAATAATAATAATAATAATAATAATAATAATAATAATAATAAATAATAATAAAATAATAATAATAATAATAATAATAATAATAATAATAATAATAATAATAATAATAATAATAATAATAATAATAATAATAATAATAAGTAGTAGTTGGAAGGGACCTTGGAGGTCATCTAGTCCAACCCCCTGCTCAGGCAGGAAACCGAGCAGTCTCATAGAATAGAGTAGAGCTGGACGGGACCTTGGAGGTCATCTAGTCCAACCCCCTGCTCAGGCAGGAAACCCTATACCATTCCAGAGAAATGGCTGTCCAGTCTCTTCTTAAAAACTTCCAGCATTGGAGCATTCACCGCTTCTGGCGGCAGGTTGTTAACAACAACAACAACAACAACAACAACAACAACAACAACAATAATAATAATAATAATAATAATAATAATAATAATAATGTTGGAAGGGACCTTAGAGGTCATCTAGTCCAACCCCCTGCTCAGGCAGGAAACCCTATACCATTTCAGACAAATGGCTGCCCAGTCTCTTCTTAAAAACTTCCAACGTTGCAGCATTCAGAACTTCTGGAGGCAGGTAGTTCCACTGATTAAATTGTCCTCACCGTTAGGAAGTTTCTCCTTAGTTCCAGGTTGCTTCTCTCCTTGACTAGTTTCCATCTGTTGCTTCTTGTCCTGCCTTCTGGTGCTTTGGAGAATAGCGTACTGTCTCCTGCTTGAGCAGGGGGTTGGACTAGAAGACCTCCAAGGTCCCTTCCGTCTCTATTCTGATTGAATCAGTTTGACCTTCTCTTTGTCTCTTTGCTCTGCAGAATAATATACACCTCTACTGACTGGCTTATTAATCTTTATCATAATATATATTAAGGGAATCCTACATATAATTTCAGTTTTGTTTTCTTTGTTTTTTTAACCCTAAAGGGAGAAAACCCTTTTTTTTCTAGTTTGGATATCTTGCTAACTTTAAACAGTACTCAAATATTATATATAAGAAGCAAAATGAAATGAAATGAAACAACAATAACAAAAAAAACCCTCTTCGTTTTAAACACAGAACCCAAAACTACATTACTATATTAGTACTCTTCACATTTATGACCATCATAGCATCCCCGCGTGAGCTTTTGGTAATCCGGCATGTATTTTATGACAGTTGCAGTGTCCCAGGGATACGTGATTCAGATTTGTGACCTTCCCAGCCAGATTCTGACATATGTTATATATCAGGGGTCTTCATACTTGGCCCTTTTATGACTTGTGGACTTCAACTCCCAGAATTCCTCATCCAGCATGGGGGAACTATGGCACCTTCATGACTTGTGGACTTCAACTCCCAGAATTCCTCATCCAGCATGGGGGAACTATGGCCCCTTCATGACTTGTGGACTTCAACTCCCAGAATTCCTCAGCCAGCATGGGGGAACTATGGCCCCTTCATGACTTGCGGACTTCAACTCCCAGAATTCCTCAGCCAGCATGGGGGAACTATGGCCCCTTCATGACTTGTGGACTTCAACTCCCAGAATTCCTCAGCCAGCATGGGGGAACTATGGCCCCTTCATGACTTGCGGACTTCAACTCCCAGAATTCCTCAGCCAGCATGGGGGAACTATGGCCCCTTCATGACTTGTGCACTTCAATTCCCAGAATTCCTCAGCCAGCATGGGGGAACTATGGCCCCTTCATGACTTGTGGACTTCAACTCCCAGAATTCCTCAGCCAGCATGGGGGAACTATGGCCCCTTCATGACTTGTGGACTTCAACTCCCAGAATTCCTCAGCCAGCATGGGGGAACTATGGCCCCTTCATGACTTGCGGACTTCAACTCCCAGAATGCCTGAGCCAGCATGGGGGAAACTTTGGCCCCTTCATGACTTGCGGACTTCAACTCCCAGAATTCCTCAGCCAGCGTGCCTGGCTGAGGCATTCTGGGAGTTGAAGTCCACAAGTCATAAAAGGGCCAAGTTTGAAGACCCTTGGTATATAAGGTGTATATATCTCTATTAACTCATTAATCTTTATCATAATTCATATTAAAGGAATCGCCTATATAATTTCAGTTTTGTTTCATTTTTAACCCTAAAGGGAGAAAACACTTTCCCTGGTTTAGATATTTCGCTAACTTTATGAAAGGCCTTTTTCTTTGCTGGGAAATTTTTCTGCATAGCATCGGCTGGAATACTTTTTCTAAAGAAACCTTTTTAAAGTGGCCAAACTCTTGCTTTCCACTGACATAGTTTAAATAGTTTTAAGTTATTGCTGTTTATTTTTTTAAAACGTCCCACTAGCTGGGGAAGCTTCAGGCTCCCAAGTGTGTATATTTTTTGTTCGTTTGCTTCTACAAAAATTCAGAAATGTATGGGGAGGAAGGGTGAACGGCAATCTCAGAGGCCTTTCCTGACCTGCCTTCATCTTAATTTATTTTCGTTAAAAGAAAGCCGATTACAGGAAGCGAAAGTGAAAGGGTGTTGCCAGTATTTATATTTAAATGACAGAAGCCAGTGAGACAGTGAATATACCTTGGGTATATTGGGTTTTAAAATTTTCTCACTTTATTGCTTTATTGTATTCTTACTTTATTGCTCTGTACACCGCCCTGAGTCCTCCGGGAGAAGGGCGGTATATAAAACAAATAAATAAATAAATAAATAAATATAAATATACCTTGCCTGGAAAACATAAACCGCTGTAAAGCCCCAAAGATTTGTGCCAAATCTGATTTTTTTTTTAAAAAAAGAAAAAACTCTAAATTTGAAAGACGGCTATTTTTGAAAGGGTTATGTTGGCAGCGGGGTTATGTTGGCAGCGGAAAGCCTGATGGACTGAATGGCACCCCCTGTTTAAAAGAAAGGTTGAATTAGTGAAGTAATTTAGTCTGCCTGTGGTTTGGGATTAGAAAAATATGGCAGAACTGTAAACTGGATTGATTGTTCAGTGTTGAAAAGATGCCCAGTTCAGCCGAGAGATAAATGCAGAATTTGGATTAGACATTTCTCCCTAACATAGTGGGGATTCATTCGGTTCCTTTAAAGCAGGGCTAGGCAACCTTGGCTCTTTTATGACCCGTGGACTTCAGCTCCCAGCATTCCTGAGCCAGCCATGCTGAGGGGAAAGGGAGAGGTTTCCAAGCTGAGCCACACTGGCTCAGGAATTCTGGGAGTTGAAGTCCATGAGTCATGAAGGGGCCATAGTTCCCCCATGCTGGCTCAGGAATTCTGGGAGCTGAAGTCCACGAGTCATGAAGGAGCCAAAGTTTCCCTCATGCTGGCTGAGGAATTCTGGGAGTTGAAGTCCACGAGTCATGAAGGGCCCATAGTTCCCCCATGCTGGCTGAGGAATTCTGGGAGTTGAAGTCCACAAGTCATGAAGGGGCCATAGTTCCCCATGCTGGCTGAGGAATTCTGGGAGTTGAAGTCCACAAGTCATGAAGGGGCCATAGTTCCCCCATGCTGGCTGAGGAATTCTGGGAGTTGAAGTCCACAAGTCATGAAGGGGCCATAGTTCCCCATGCTGGCTGAGGAATTCTGGGAGTTGAAGTCCACAAGTCATGAAGGGGCCATAGTTCCCCCATGCTGGCTGAGGAATTCTGGGAGTTGAAATCCACAAGTCATGAAGGGCCCATAGTTCCCCCATGCTGGCTGAGGAATTCTGGGAGTTGAAGTCCACAAGTCATGAAGGGGCCATAGTTCCCCATGCTGGCTGAGGAATTCTGGGAGTTGAAGTCCACAAGTCATGAAGGGGCCATAGTTCCCCCATGCTGGCTGAG
>NC_138206.1:3558455-3620125 GCF_964194415.1 Vipera berus
ATAAAATGAGAAGTTTGTAATTCGACAACGGCCCGCATTAGAAGATCTTTGGAGCTTCACTATTCTATTCCTATTCCTATTCTCTTCTATTTTTTTATTGTATTCTATATTCTATTCTATTCTATATTCTAATTTCTATTCTATTCTTTATTCTATTCTGTTCTCTGTTCTGTTCTATTCCTATTCCTATTCCATAACTGAGTCTATAATTGATTCTGCATCTATAATCTATATTCTGTTCTGTTAAGGTTATAAAGGACAAAATAAACACAAATAAAACGGGTGTCTCTGATTTGTAATACGATTGTGCAGTAACTCAGATTTTCAGATTTCTATTCTGTTGTGGTCTGTTCTGTTCTATATTCTATTCTGTTCTGTTCTATACTATTCTGTTCTGTTATTGTGTTCCCTTCCCTTCCCTTCCCTTCCCTTCCATATTTTCTATTCTATTCTGTCCTGTTCTGAATAGATTCTATTCTATTCTATTCTATTCTATTCTATTCTATTCTATTCTATTCTATTCTATTCTATTCTATTCTATTCTATTCTATTCTATTCCCTATTTTCTATATTCTATTCTATTCTATTCTATTCTATTCTATTCTATTCTATTCTATTCTATTCTGTTCTATTCTATTCTATTCTATTATTCTATTCTATTCTATTCCATTCCATTCCCTATTTTCTATATTCTATTCTATTCTATTCTATTCTATTCTATTCTATTCTATTCTATTCTATTCTATTCTATTCTATTCTATTCCATTCCATTCCCTATTTTCTATATTCTATTCTATTCTATTCTATTCTATTCTATTCTATTCTATTCTATTCTATTCTATTCTATTCTATTCTATTCTATTCTATTCTATTCTATTCCATTCCATTCCATTCCATTCCATTCCATTCCACTATTTTCTCTATTCTATTCTATTCTATTCTATTCTATTCTATTCTATTCTATTCTATTCTATTCCATTCCATTCCATTCCATTCCATTCCATTCCATTCCATAATTGATTCTGCATCTATAATCTATGTTCTGTTCTATTCTGTTCTTTTCTGTTCTATAGCAGATAGCTCTTGTGATCTAATTCAGCAGCATTTCTCAAACTTGGCTGTTTTTAAGACGTGGACATTCAACTCCCATAATTCCCCAGCCAATTCTGTATAAGTGCTGCTCCCTGCTGAGCCTGTTCAGGTAACCTTTTCTGTTTTCTGCATATGGAGATGAGATGGATGCTACTCACTAAGTGGTTTGAGGCAGCTGAGAAGATTGAGCCTTTGGCAGTCTGAATTCCCAGCGGAGCAGAGCCTGTTTTCTCAACAAGTTAAAAAAATAATAATAATAAAAACACTCTGATCCTGGGCATTATTTTCCGTGGAACACCCTTTATTTCCCCCCCCTCTTTTTAAGCAGCAAAAAAAGGTCCTTCAGATTTGTCCATTGCTGCTTTGTTTAAGTCAGGGGTCTTCAAACATGGCCCTTTTATGACACTGGCTGAGGAATTCTGGGAGTTGAAGTCCACAAATCATAAAAGGGCCAAGTTTGAAGAACCCTGGCTTACCGTATTGTTTCTGGATGGCTGGGGAATTCTGGGATTTGAAGTCCATCCATGCTGACTGGGGAATTCTGGGAGTTGAAGTCCATCCCTGCTGACAGGAATTTTAGGTGAAGTCCATCCATGCTGGCTGGGGAATCCTGGGAGTTGAAGTCCATCCATGCTGACAGGAATTTTAGGTGAAGTCCATCCATGCTGACTGGGGAATTCTGGGAGTTGGTCCATCCATGCTGATTGGGGAATTCTGGGAGTTGAAGTGCATCCATGCTAAGTGGGGGATTCTGGGAGCTGAAGTCCACAAGTTTGAAGACCCCTGGTTTAAGTAATAATGATGGAATCAGGAATGGGTAGATCCCCTAATTATCAGGGTCCTCGCAGAGATATTTTAGCTCCTTAATTGTTTTGTAGGCTGCCTCTCCTTTGGAGAGACACTCTTGAGGGATCAACAGATACTTGGATTTTCTTGAGAGGGGCGATGCATCGATTTTCTTTTGTTGGCAGGAAGATATGATATCACAGATGAAAAAGGGTTGATTCTTCCCCTCCCCCTACATCCTTTTACTCTCTTACTAGAAGAGGATTTTTTTGAAAAAACAACCCAGATAAAACCTTCATAAAAGACCTACCATAATTTCTCTTAGTAAACTGATAAAATGTACGGTAAAATGGCATTTAATTACCTGTGAATCACTATAATATTTCCAATGAAAGTGATTGAATCGCTTTGATCTCAGACGTTCTAACCGTTTCCTTGTTACAGTGTTATCCAACACCAGAAGTTTTTAACAAAGAGACTGGACAGCCATTTGTCTGAAATGGTATTGGGTTTCCTGCCTGAGCAGGGGGTTGGACTAGATGACCTCTAAGGTCCCTTCCAGCTTTGTTTATTATTATTAGTATTATTAGTATTATTAGTATTAGTATTATTATAAAAGGGGATCGCGTGACCGCCCCCCCCCCAGGGACACGGCGACCATCACAGATAGGAACCAGGCGCCCGAATTTTGATCACGCGACTATCACAAGCCGGCTTTGTTTTCACCATCGTCATAACGTCGAACGGTCGCTAAAATGGACTGTGGTAAAGCCGAGGACGGCCTGTGCAGAAAAGGGGAGCTTTCTTACCGTGCTGTGCTCACGGCCCCGAGTTAAAAGTCACGCCAAGCCACCCGCCGTAAGCGGCTCCATCCTTGCACGCTCCATCCTTGCACGCTCAATGCAAGCGTGTCGGAGGTTAAACTATTGGTAGATTTCCCGGTTGGATTGGAACAGTGATGCTTTTTGTCTGCGGGAAGTCTTGGGAGCCAAACCAGCGAGTGTCCTTGAAGAGAACAAGGAGAATATTATGCGAAGCATTAGCCACGCACTCTCCTCTCCGTGCCGGTTTTAAAGCCATTTACGATTTCCCAGTATGAAACGACCCAAAACTGGCGCACATTTTAGCATACGAAGAGCCACGATGGCATTCGGGGTTTTGATTTTTTTTTTTTGTTTTGGTTTTTTTTTAAGCCAGAAATGTTTAAACTTGATTTTTTAAAAAAAAATAAAATAAAATCTTGCCAACCCGACGACAAACAACGAGGGCTAGTAGCCTGCAGGGTGTGTTGAAACCACAGTGCTCTGATTTACAGAGTCTGGTATGTTGGGTCCTTGGTGCTCTCTCAGCTGGGTTGCTTTCCTGCAGATGCTTGACTGCTAAACTAGAGAACGTGGTTGAGGCTAAACCACATTCCCTCCTAGCACTGATGATGTTACCTAGTTGGGTGATGAAACGTCTTCAAGAAAACCACCCAGCTCAGAGAGAACTAAGGACCTCACATCCCTCCTCCTCCTGTGTCTCTCTTGTTTGTTTTCTGTGCCAAAATGGACAATTATAGAGGTGCAAATGACAGACTCAGTAATTCCTCTGTATCAGTTGACTTTAGAATAGAATAGAATAGAATAGAATAGAATAGAATAGAATAGAAAAGAAAATGTGGAATAGAATAGAATAGAATAGAATAGAGAATAGAATAGAATAGAAAATATGGAATGGAATAGAATAGAATAGAATAGAATAGAATAGAATAGAATAGAATAGAATAGAAAAGAAAATGTGGAATAGAATAGAATAGAATAGAGAATAGAATAGAATAGAAAATATGGAATAGAATAGAATAGAATAGAATAGAATAGAATAGAATAGAATAGAATAGAATAGAATAGAATAGAAAATATAGAATAGAATAGAATAGAAAATATAGAATAGAATAGAATAGAATAGAATAGAAAATGTGGAATGGAATA
The DNA here is from genome assembly GCF_964194415.1 of Vipera berus. Lineage (NCBI taxonomy): Eukaryota > Metazoa > Chordata > Lepidosauria > Squamata > Viperidae > Vipera > Vipera berus. The sequence goes on from NC_138206.1 coordinate 3,562,304, forward strand.
GAATAGAATTTAGAATTGAAGGAATAGAATAATAATAATAATAATAATATAAAGTTGGAAGGAACTTTGGAGGTCATCTAGTCCAACCCCCTGCTCAGGCAGGAAACCCTATACCATTTCAGGCAAATGGCTGTCCAGTCTCTTCTTAAAAACCTCCAGTGTTGGAGCATTCACCACCTCTGGAGGCAGGCTGTTCCACTGGTTAATTGTTCTGACTGTCAGGAAGTTTCTCCTTAGTTCCAGGTTGCTTCTCTCCTTGACTAGTTTCCATCCGTTGCTTCTTGTCCTGCTTTCAGGTGCTCTGGAGAATAGCTTGACCCCCAACTCTTCTTTGCTGCAACCCCATAGATATTGGAAGATGGCTATCATGTCTCCCCTCGTCCTTCTCTTCGTTAAACTACACATACCCAATTCCAGCAACTGTTCCCTATATGTTTTAGCCTCCAGCCCCCTAATCATCTTGGTTGCTCTTCTCTGTACCCTTTCTAGAGTCTCGACATCTTTTTTACATCGTGGTGACCAAAACTGGATGCAGTATTCCAGGTGTGGCCTTACCAAAGCATTGTGAAGTGGTATTAGTACTTCACTTGATCTTGATTCTATCCCTCTGTTAATGCAGCCTAGCACTGTGTTGGCTTTTTTGGCAGCTGCAGCAGACTGCTGGCTCATATTGAAGTGATTGTCTACTAAGACTCCGAGATCCCTCTCACAGTTACTACTATTGAGCAAGGTACCACCTAAACTATACCTATGCATTTGATTTTTCCTGCCTAAATGTAGAACCTTACTTTTTTCACCATTGAATTTCATTTTGTTAGATAGCGCCCAGTGTTCGAGTCTGTCCAGATCCTTCTGTATCTTAAGCCTATCTTCTGGAGTATTGGCTATTCCTGCAGGCTTGGTGTCGTCTGCAAATTTGATGAGTTCCCCATCTATCCCCTCATCCAAATCATTAATGAAGATATTGAAGAGCACTGGGCCCAGAACAGAACAGAACAGAATAGATTAGAATAGAATAGAATAGAATAGAATAGAATAGAATAGAATAGAATAGAATAGAATAGAATAGAATAGAATAGAATTTAGAATTGAAGGAATAGAATAGAATAGAATAGAATAGAAATCTGAATATCTGAATTACTGCACAATCCTATTACAGAATAGAGTCTAGTTATTTTGTCCTTCATAAACATACTTGGGAGGTCCCTTCAAAGCTTGCCAAAGACATTGAGGTTCCGCAAGGACCCGTGATTTGGGGGTGGTTTTTTGTTTTTTCCCCCCCCCAATTGTCTGACCGGGATGAAATCCACCGTTGAGCGGTGCCCATTTTTTTTCCCATTTCCCCGCAAGCTGCTCTGCCTTCTGTCTCCCCAAAGGGGGGTGGGGGAAGCATTTTATTCTGGCAGGAGAGCGCAGAAAGCTGCTCAAGAGACTTTTGGGAATGACAAAGAGGGCCAGGACTCATCATTTATTCATTATTTTAGGCTCTTGTATTAATGCAACTAAAGTTGGTTTCTCCCGTCGGCTGCTAAATCACTGCTAGCCAGCCGGCTCCGTGTGGGATCCTGTCGATTGGCTAAGCCGGAACCTGAGCAGGAAACGGATTCCTGTTAGCAAGACAAGATCAGCTGTTTACATTCCTGGTGCTTTTGTTTATTTTTTTTTCCCCCAGTGTTTGTTTATTTCTTTGAATTATATCCCACCATTATTATTTTACAAATAACAAATATCCACTTTCCACCTAATGTTTTTCCCAGAGCAACAACACTGCGAGGTGGGTTGGGCTGAGAGGGAGTGACTGGCTGAAGATTACCCAGCCGGCTTTCATGGCTAAGGCGGGACTAGAACTCACAATCTCCTGGTGATTGGCCCAAAGTCACCCAGCCGGCTTTCATGCCTAAGGCGGGACTAGAACTCACAATCTCCTGGTGATTGGCCCAAAGTCACCCAGCCGGCTTTCATGCCTAAGGCGGGACTAGAACTCACCGTCTCCTGGTGATTGGCTCAAAGTCACCCAGTTGGCTTTCATGGCTAAGGCGGGACTAGAACTCACCGTCTCCTGTTGATTGGCTCAAAGTCACCCAGCCAGCTTTCATGCCTAAGGCGGGACTAGAACTCACCCTGTCCTGGTGATTGGCCCAAAGTCACCCAGCCAGCTTTCATGCCTAAGGCGGGACTAGAACTCACCGTCTCCTGGTGATTGGCCCAAAGTCACCCAGTTGGCTTTCATGGCTAAGGCGGGACTAGAACTCACCGTCTCCTGGTGATTGGCCCAAAGTCACCCAGCTGGCTTTCATGCCTAAGGCGGGACTAGAACTCACCGTCTGCTGACTTCTAACCTGGTGCCTTTACCGGTAGATCACTCTGGCTCTGATGTAACTATTTACGTCAAGATCCAAGGAAATAATTTCAGAATGAAGGAAGGGCTTGCTCTTTTCATCCTGTGTATCTGGAGGACAGCCCTCACGTTACCTAGTTAGGTCATGAAATGCCTGGAAGAAAACAACTTGCAGCTCAGAAACCACCAAGGACTCCACGGTCCTCCTCCTCCTCCTCCTCTACAACTCCACTTCCCTCCTAGCCCTGATGATGTTACCTAGTTGGGTGATGAAACGTCTTCAAGAAAACAACCCAGCTCAGAGAGCACCAAGGATCCCACCGCCCTCCTCCTCCTCCTCCTCCTCACCCCATTCCATTCTAGCCCTGATGATGTAACCTAGTTGGGTGATCAAACGTCTGCAAGGAAACAACCTAGAGAGCAACAAGGACCTCAAGTCTTCCTCCTCCTCCCTCCTCCCCTTCCTCCTCCTCCTCCTCTGCACAAACCCCACCTATACTAGCCCTGATGATGTAACCTAGTTGGGTGATGAAACAACTTTGCTGAGAAACCAACACGGGGACACACGCACAAACACACACACCGTTCAACCCTGAGCTACAAATAGTCTCTCCTATAAGTCTTAGGTTATTTATGCAGCCTGGCCTTTTAATCCAATCAACCACGGAAGGACTTTCCTATTTCCCACCAGAAAATGCCTGTGGAATATTTTAGATTAGGATAATTAAGGATGGGACTAATGCCAGGATTCAATTCTGTTTGTAAATAAAGCCTTCTCTCTCTCTCTCTCTCTCTCTCTCTCTCTCTCTCTCTCTCTCTCTCTCTCTCTCTCTCTCTCTCTCTCTCTCTCTCTTTCTTTCTTTTTCTTTTTTTTTTAAAACAGGGGATGCAGAAGTTGGCTAGCCAGTACTTAAAGAAAGAATGGCCTGGCGTGAAAGCAGAGGAACGATCCGATTTCAGGTAATGCGCCCTTAAGTCACACCGTCGTTAAGTGAATCGAAAGGACGCTAAAGGACTTGTATTATACAACCCGATATGGAAGAGAACTGTGCAACCTGCGGCCTTTAGCAGGTGGCCTTAAACCTATGGAGGAGGATTTTTTTTTTACACACAGGTGGTCCTCAACTTTTAATTACCTTGTGAACCGCCCTGAGTCCCATGGGAGAAGGGCGGTATATAAGTTCAATAAATAAATAAATAAACTTACAGCCATTCATGTAGTGGCCGTTTGAAATTACAGCGGCGTTGGAAAAAACGGCGTATGACCATTTTTTGGCACACTCAGTGGCCGCTGTAGCATGAGCAGAGTTTGGGCTTAGCTGAGCTCCGAAAGAGAGATGGGCGGTTAAGAAATATCAATCAATCCCAATCCAGATGATCAATGAAAAGAAGCCTTATGTTGATGTGGTTATTTGCAGAAACATGAGAAAAAGCTCTACATTTAATTGTCATTTGTTTAAATAAGAACTGCATTAATTTAAGGTGTGCAAAAGAGAATATTATTGGAAGAAGAGGAAATCCAGTAAAGCTATTATACGGACTATAGAAATTAATTGTTATTGATGGGTTTTTTTTGAATACTAACCCAGACAGCACGGTGTTTACCAAATATTAAGGTGTCTGTTAAAAATCAATAAAACATATTTTTTTAAAAAAAAATATATCAGTCAATAAATACAAACTGGACTACCTGTTAAATACCTTTTTTCATCACTGGAAGCTTTTAAGAAGAGACCGGACAGCGATTTGTCTGAAATGGTAGGGTTTCTGGCCTGAGCAGGGGGTTGGACTAGATGACCTCCAAGGTCCCTTCCAACTTTATTATTATTCTTATTATTTCTTCTCGAGGTTGGTGGCTTCCCTGCCAACGAAAGCTCACGCTGTTTCATGATCAGGTTTTTCTTCCAACTGTATTTTTTCCCCTACCTAGTTAAAATTCCCCAGGTTTTGAAATTGAAAAATGTTCAGGCAGATTCACTTTGTAAATAAATCTGCACGGTGGGATAATAAAGGCAGAAGTGGGGCCCCGTAAACGGTAAGCAAAGATGGGATGGAAGGCTTTTAACATTGGAAAAATAAAATTATATTAGATGGGTTTCAGGTTTTGGATGGGTTCTCTCCCCCCTCCCTTTTTTTTTGCAGTAAGGCAGGTTTTTCGCAGTCTGAAGGTGAAGATACAGTCACGTGAAAAAATGACATTGTTTGATCATTTTCTCTTTTCCCCACCCCCGTTTCCTCCTCTCCCCTTCCTCCTCTTCCTCCTCCTTATCCTTCTTCCCCTCCTGCTTTTCCATCACCCTTCCCCTCCTCCTCCTCCTCCTTTCCACTGCCCTTCCTCATCTTCTGTCTCCTCCTCCGCCTGCTTTTTCATCCCTTTCCTCTCCTCCTCCCTCTTGCTCTCCTTCTCCTTTTCCCCTACCCTTCCTTCTCCTCCTCCTTCTCCTTCCCTTCCTCCTCCCCCCTCTTTTTCATCCCTTTCCTCTCCTCCTCCCTCTCCTTCTCCTTGCCACTACCCTTCCTCATCTTCTATCTCCTTCTCCTCCCTCTTTCTCCTTCTTCTCCTCCTCCTCCCCCGCTTCCCCTTCCCCTCCTCACTCTCCTTCCCTCCCTTCCTCCCTTCTTTTCATTGCCCCTTCCTTCCTTCCTTCCTTCCTTCCTTCCTTCCTTCCCCCCGCTTCCCCTTCCCCTCCTCTTACTTCTCACTCTCCTCCCCTCCCTTCCTTTCCATTGCCCCTTCCTTCCTTCCTTCCTTCCTTCCTTCCTTCCTTCCTTCCTTCCTCCCCCCCACTTCCCCTTCCCCTCCTCTTACTTCTCACTCTCCTCCCCTCCCTTCCTTTCCATTGCCCCTTCCTTCCTTCCTTCCTTCCTTCCTTCCTTCCTCCCCCCCACTTCCCCTTCCCCTCCTCTTACTTCTCACTCTCCTCCCCTCCCTTCCTTTCCATTGCCCCTTCCTTCCTTCCTTCCTTCCTTCCTTCCTTCCTTCCTTCCTTCCTTCCTTCCTCCCCCCCACTTCCCCTTCCCCTCCTCTTACTTCTCACTCCCCTCCCTGCCTCTCTTCTTTCCATTGCCCTTTCCTTCCTTCCTTCCTTCCTTCCTTCTTTCCTTCCTTCCCCCCACTTCCCCTTCCCCTCCACTTACTTCTCACTCTCCTCCCCTCCCTTTCCATTGCCCTTTCCTTCCTTCCTTCCTTCCTTCCTTCCTTCCTTCCTTCCTTCCTTCCTTCCTTCCTTCCTCCCCCCCGCTTCCCTTTCCCCTCCTCTTACTTCTCACTCTCCTCCCCTCCCTTCCTTTCCATTGCCCCTTCCTTCCTTCCTTCCTTCCTTCCTTCCTTCCTTCCTTCCTTCCTTCCTTCCTTCCTTCCTTCCTTCCTTCCTCCCTCCCTCCCTCCCTCCCTCCCTCCCTCCCTCCCCCACTGATCTGGTGTTGGACTAGATGACCCACAAGCTCCCTACCAACTCTGTTATTCCGTTTTTTGTGTCCGCAACGTAGGAGCCTCTATCCTGTCTGGAAATCATTTCTAGAAAGCACGGTGCAAGTGGCCCAGTCCAGGATCAATATCTGTGAAAACTATAAAAATCTCATTTCGGAACCTGCCAGGGCAGTGAAGGGCTTTAAAGAACAACAGCTGAAAAAGGTACATTCCGAGATTTTTGTTCTTCCATGGTGACTTGAGAGGCTAGACTCTCCAGGTGGTGTATTGGATTAGGCCAAAAGAGTAAGAGAGACTACATAGCCTTTTGCAATAACCTCTAATAAACAAAGACCCCAACCATCCATAATTCCATTCCTTGCATAATCTCTGTGAACAGATTGTTTTCTGAAAGAATCCTTCCTTCCTTCCTTCCTTCCTCCTAGCACTGATGATGTTCCCTAGTTGGGTCATGAAACGTCTGCAAGGAAACCACCCAGCTCAGAGGGCACCAAGGACCCCACAGTCTTTCTTTTTTTCTTTCTTTCTTTCTTTCTTTCTTTCTTTCTTTCTTTCTTTCTTTCTTTCTTTCTTTCTTTCTTTCTTTCTTTCTTTCTTTCTTTCTTCCTTCCTTCCTTCCTTCCTTCCTTCCTTCCTTCCTCTTCCTTCTCCCTTCTTGCACTGATGATGTTCCCTAGTTGGGTCATGAAACGTCTGCAAGAAAACCACCCAGCTCAGAGAGCACCAAGGACCCCACAGTCTTTCTTTTTTTCTTTCTTTCTTTTTTTCTTTTTCTTTCTTTCTTTCTTTCTTTCTTTCTTTCTTTCTTTCTTTCTTTCTTTCTTTCTTTCTTTCTTTCTTTCTTTCTTTCTTTCTTTCTTTCTTTCTTTCTTTCTTTCTTTCTTCCTTCCTTCCTTCCTTCCTTCCTCTTCCTTCTCCCTTCTTGCACTGATGATGTTCCCTAGTTGGGTCATGAAACGTCTGCAAGAAAACCACCCAGCTCAGAGAGCACCAAGGACCCCACAGTCTTTCTTTCTTTCTTTCTTTCTTTCTTTCTTTCTTTCTTTCTTTCTTTCTTTCTTTCTTTCTTTCTTTCTTCCTTCCTTCCTTCCTTCCTTCCTTCCTTCCTTCCTTCCTTCCTTCCTTCCTTCCTTCCTTCCTTCCTTCCCAGCCATATGGCATGCATTTTGCTCCAAGAGCTGGCAGGCTGTGTGGTATCAGCAGCCACAGCAAAAGAACTTTTGTCTTAGCAAACGAAGCCAAACACACCCCACGTTGGTTGCAAGAATCCGAAAACTAGGCGTCTTTCGGAGGTGGCTTTGAAATTTTCCAAACGAGGCCTGGTTGGGCTTTGAAACCGAGGTGTGGTGCCTTCTGAAAACATTCGTGGAACGATCCCAAGATTTTTAAGGGTGCAACGGAAATGGAGACATTTCAAGCAGGTCCCGCAAACGCAGACCCGGGCATCCGGCCAGGAACCAAGTACAGAAGGATCCTTGTGGCTTCTTGGAGAGGGAAGGCTGAGCGAGGGGGGGGGGGGGAAATTGCTTTTTTAAGATTGTTATTGCAGAAATGCCGTAGTGGCTGAAAAAGTTCTTTTTTTCCCCCACCGCTGGGGAATCCTGGGAGTCGAAATCCGCAGATCTGAAGAGTTGCTAACGTTGAGAAACCGCGGTGTAAAGAGAGTTACAAAGCAAATTCGAGATGGCCCCGCTCTTTTTTCCTGCACCTTTCGCTGTGATGTAGCCACAAAAAAATTCCCCTTTTGCGGAATTGCGGTGGAACCAACCGCGTGTCAGCAAGTCAGACAGCATCTCGTCTCTGAAGCCCCGAGGAAAATGGGATGAACAAATCTTAATTGTCTTTTGCAAACATTTTGCACATAAAATGATGGCACAGTTGCCTGTTGTTCTTAACTCATGGAGCGCAACATGGTGATAGGAAAGGGAAGCAACACAAATTATTTGTCAGTGTTGGAAAGGCCAGTATTTTGGATACAGGCAGTCCTCAACTTACAACAGCATCGAAAAAAGTGACGTAGGACCGGGGGTTTTTTTTTGTTACACTTACGACCGTTGCAGCGTCCCACTGGTCACATGATCAAAAATCGGGACGCTTGGCAACTGACTCATATTTATGACGGTCTCAGTGTCCCCCCCCCCCGGGGTCACGTGATCCCCTTTTGTAACCTTCTGACAAGCAAAGCCAATGGGGGAAGCCAGATTCACTTAACAACCATGTCCCTAAGTACAACGGCACTGAAAAAACAGTGACTTACGACCATTTTTCATCGTTTACGACCTTTGAAGCATCCCCACGATCACGTGATCAAAATTCAGAAGCTTGGCAACTGGCTTGTAGTTATGACAGTTGCAGGATCCCAGGATCATGTGATCCCCTTTTCCCATCTTCTGACAAAGCAAAATCAATGAGGAAGCCAGAGTCCCTTACAACCATGTCACTAACTTAATAACTTCGGCGATTCACTTAACAACAGAGGCAAGCCATGTCATAAAACGGGGCAAAACTCACTTAACAAATGTCTCACTTAACAACAGAAATTTGGGGGCCAATTGTGGTCGTAAGTCGAGGAGAACCTGTAGTCCTCGGCTTACAGCCACTCATTTAGTGACCGTTCAAAGTTGTAACAGAAGTGCAAAAAAGTGACTTATTGTAAGTTAGAAAAGAAGTAAGTGCACAAAGTGACTTGTGACCATTTTTGCGCACTTACGACCGTCACGGCATCCCTGCGGTCACGGCATCCAAATTCAGACGCTTGGCAACTGACTCGTATTTACGACCGCCGCCGTATCTCAAGGTCACGCAATCCCCTTTGGCGACGTTCTGACCGGCGAAGTCAATGGGGGGGGAAGCCAAATTCACTTAACAAGCGGGTGACTAGCTTAAACGACCGCCGCGATTCGCTTAACAAAGGTGGGCGAGGAAGGTTGGTAAATTGAGGCCAAACTCAGTTAAAAACCGTCTAGCTTAGCAACAGAAATTTTGGGCTGAATTGTTGTAAACCGAGGAGAACTTGTATGCATCCAGCTCTTCATGGCAGATGATACTTTTATGAAAGATCAATTTTTTTGTTTTGTTTTGTGTGTGTGTGTGTGTGTTGTTGTTGTTGTTGTTCAGTGTGTGGACCAGCTGATGAGGATCCAGACCGAACTTCAGGAAACGGTCAAAGATTTAGCCAAGGGGAAGAAAAAATACTTCGAAACGGAGCAGATGGCCCAGACTGTCCGGGAAAAGGCCGACATTGAAGCCAAGTACGTTCTCGCTGCCCCCGAAATTCTGCACGCAAATTAACTCCGTGCAACTCTTTGCCGTCAACAATTAGCGGCGTAATCCTGCTTTGTAGCGAACTGGCCTGCGATTCCCGCGGAATTTCCTGTCTTTCTCCATTCCGTCTTTATTTTGGAAAGGGGAAAAAAAAGTAAAATAAAAACAACGCAGCGCTTTGCTAAACACAAGGCCTGCTGCACAGATTCTCTGTCCTGTGTTCACCAGAAATAATCTTTCTTTTTTTTTCCTTTTTTTTTCCTTTTTCGCTACTTGTTTGTTTGCAGGTCTAAACTTAGTCTTTTTCAATCGAGGATAAGCTTACAGAAAGCAAGTGTTAAGGTAAGCGCAAAAATAAATTGTGTAATGTCCAATTTTAGAACTGCGTAATGTCTGCAAGTGGAGACACAGTGCAAAGGGTTTTGGAAACTCTAAACTGCTTTATATATATATATATATATATATATATATATATATATATATATATATATATATATATATATACTCTAAACTGCTCGCGCTCTCTCTCTCTCTCTCTCTCTCTCTCTCTCTCTATATATATATATATATATATATATATATATATATATATATATATATATATATATATATATATATATATATATATATATATCACAGGCCGTCCTCAACTTACAGCAGTTGACAGTGGCTGTTCAGAGTTGCAGCACTGGAAAAAAGGGACTTAGGGGTGTTTTTCACACTTACGACCTTTGCAGCATCTCGATGATCATGTGGTCAAAATTCAGGCACTTGGCAACTGACTCATAGTTATGACGGATGCAGCGTCCAGGGGTCACGTGATCCCCTTTTGTGACCTTTTGACAAGCAAAGTCCATGGGGAAGGCAAGATTTACATCCGGGTTACTAACTTATCAAGTGTGTAGGATAGGATAGGATAGGATAGGATAGGATAGGATAGGATAGGATAGGATAGGATAGGATAGGATAGGATAGGATAGGATAGGATAGGATAGGATAGGATAGGATAGGACAGCAGGGCAGAACAGAACAACAGAACAGAACAGAATAGAATAGAACAGAATAGAATAAATGGGATGGGATGGGATGGGATGGGATGGGATGGGATGGGATAGAATAGAATAGAATAGAATAGAATAGAATAGAATAAATGGGATGGGATGGGATGGGATGGGATGGGATGGGATGGGATAGGATAGGATAGGATAGAATAGAATAGAATATAGAACAGAATATAGAATAGAACAGAACAGCACAGGACAGGACAGGACAGGATAGGATAGGATAGGATAGGATAGGATAGGATAGGATAGGATAGGACGGCAGGGCAGAACAGAACAACAGAACAGAATAGAATAGAACAGAATAGAATAAATGGAATGGGATGGGATGGGATGGGATGGGATGGGATGGGATAGAATAGAATAGAATAGAATAGAATAGAATAGAATAGAATAGAATAGAATAGAATAGAATAGAATAGAATAGAATAGAATAGAATAGAATAGAATAGAATAGAATAGAATAGAATAGAATAGAATAGAAGGGACCCGGTAGGTCATCTAGTCCAACCCCCCACCCAAGAGCTCAAGTCCACCACCCAATCACCCAATTGTGGTGATTCACTTAACAACTGTGGCAAGAAAGGTCATAAAATGGGGTCAAATCTCACTTAACAAAGGTCTCCCTCAACAACAGAAATTTTAGGCTCAATTGTGGTCGTAAGTCGAGGACTACCTGTACACAAGGTGTTGTTGTTATTGTCGAACTTCTGGACTGTCTATATTATTTATCCTCCTTGGACGTTGAAGCAGCTTTCTGGAAAGGTGTAGTCATTTATGAGCCACGCACTTCTTACTAAAGCATTGCTTTACAATCCTCAAGGTCCACACTGCTCTAATTTCTCACCCAGTTGTGTTTTTTTTACTTGTCTAGTTAAAAGCACGCCGGTCTGAGTGTAATTCTAAGGCTACTCATGCAAGGAATGAGTATCTTCTCACGTTAGCAGCTGCCAATGCCCATCAAGACCGCTACTATCAAACGGACTTGGTAAACATTATCAAGGTAAGGGTTAATGATTAAAGGCAGATTTAATTGAAGGGCTTCCATTTTACTCCATGTTATTCAATTCTCTTATGATGATGTATGGAAACTAACCAAAGAAACTGGTCAAACAGGGAAGCAACTTGGAAGTAAGGAGAAACTTCCTGACAGTTAGAACAATTAACCAGTGGAACTACCTGCCTCCAGAAGCTGTGAATGCTCCAACACTGGAAGTTTTTAAGAAGAGACTGGACAGCCGTTTGTCTGAAATGGTATAGGGTTTCCTGCCTGAGTAGGGGGTTGGACTAGATGACCTCCAAGGTCCCTTCCAACTTCTTCTTCTTATTATTATTATTATTATTATTATTATTATTATTATTATTATTATTATTATTATCTCTTTAAAAAAATTACAAGTAGTCCTTGACATACGACCGCAATGGAGCCACCAGATGTTTGTTGCTAAGCGAGACCGTTGTTAAGTGAGCTTTGGCCCATTTTACGACCTTTCTTGCCGTAGTTGTCAAGGGAATCACTGCAGTTGTTAAGTGAGTAAGACGGTTGTTAAGTGAATCTGGTCTCCCCCATTGACTTTGCTTATCAGAAAGTCACAAAAGAGGATCAGGTCCCCCACCCCCATCCCATGACGTTGCGACCGTCATAAATATGAGCCAGTTGCCAGGTGTCCAGATTTGTCACTTTTTTCAGTGCCCATGTAGCTTTGAATGGTCACGAAACCAATGGCTGTAACTCGAGGACTATCTGTCTGTGGTTTCAGCTAAATATAGAAATAATATTGTTAAAAGCCGTAATTTGCATTCCCTAAACATAGAGGATCTGTTCATACCAGGGTCCTCTTATGACTTGTGGACTTCAACTCCCAGAATTCCTGAGCCAGCATGGGGGAAATGTGACCCCTTCATGACTTCTGGACTTCAACTCCCAGAATTCCTGAGCCAGCATGGGGGAAATGTGACCCCTTCATGACTTCTGGACTTCAACTCCCAGAATTCCTGAGCCAGCATGGGGGAAATGTGAACCCTTCATGACTTCTGGACTTCAACTCCCAGAATTCCTCAGCCAGCATGGGGAAACTATGGCCCCTTCATGACTTGTGGACTTCAACTCCCAGAATTCCTCAGCCAGCATGGGGGAAAGTTTGGCTTCTTCGTGACTCGTGGACTTCAACTCCCAGAATTCCTGAGCCAGCATGGGGGAACTATGGCCCCTTCATGACTTGTGGACTTCAATTCCCAGAATTCCTCAGTCACTGTGGCCATTCTCCCCAGACCACCAACCCTAAACATAAGGTTCAGCCTAAAACCTCCTTCAGATGTATGGTGATGATAATCCCATAATTCCCAGCCAGAACTGCCCATGATGTTCAGGAGTTGTGGGTTTCGATGTATTTGGAGCCCCCCCCCCCAGGAGAAAGCAAGATTAGACTGGGATTTAATTCATTTAGAGTCTTCTTGGATGCCTTAACACAGGGCTCTTTAAACTTGGCCCTTTGATGACTTGTGACTTACACTGGACGTTTTTCAGAAGAGACTGGAAAGCCATTTGTCTGAAATGGTATAGGGTTTCCTGCCTGAGCAGGGGGTTGGACTAGATGACCTCCAAGGTCCCTTCCAAGTTTATTGTTGTTGTTGTTATTAATTTCGTCTAGAGGTTGGTGGCTTCCCTGCCAACAAAAGCTCACGCTGTTTCATGATCGTGTTTTTCTTCAACTGTATTTTTCATTATTACTATTATTACTATTACTATTACTATTATTGTTGTTGTTGTTGTTGTTATTATTATTTTCGTTAAACAAGAACCTCAGGCAACTGAGCACTCAAATTGACTGGCACTCATGGCTGACACGGGCTGCTGCCAGCATCCTAGGTATCAACCAGGTATCCTTAAAATGTAAGATGTTCCGAGTAGCGCAGTTTTTTGCAGTATTGCTGGTGTTATTGCAGGAAGCTGCAATTTCTTGATGTGTTTTGCAAAGTTTTTGGACATCGTTCCCAGTGCCCCGATGACAATGGGTATCTCCGTTACGCGTTTCATCCATAATCGCGCAGTTTCGATGGCCAGGTTGCAATATTTCGTAATTTTTTCCAGTTCTTTTTCTTCGACTCTGGCATCTCCTGGTACATTGATATCAATCAGCTGTACGCTTCGGTTCTCTATGACTACGATATCTGGCGTGTTGTGTTCCAAATGGCGATCTGTCTGTATTCACAAGTCCATCATCATCATCATCATCATCATTATTATTATTATTATTATTATTTGAACTTCAGCTCCCAGAATTCCTCAGCCAGCTCCGTTTCTGGCAGATAGGTTTGTTGTTTCCTTTCAACTAACCTGGTTTGCTGGCTAAACCAGGCGAGGGACACAGGCTTTTAAGTAGGTTTGCAGTTGAAATTTTTAATGATTACTTTGTGTTCGCCGTTACGATACGCCTTCATTATAATCCAGATATTTTTTGTCTGTCTCGGAAAGCACCAAGAATTTCTCAGAACAAAACAACAAAAAAAGAGTTCTACAGTTTTCAATCCACTTAAGCTCTGATATAACAAATCAAGGTTTAGGTTTGAAGATGTGATAGTTTTTTTCTGCCTCATTACGTTATGTCTGCAGTGAATCAATCTGGATGTGATCTGTTGTAGCCTTTATTAGAGGCAAGGAAAAGGGACAGATTCTGGGAGAGGAACCGGGTCCGTGTGTGTGTGTGTGTGTGTGTGTGTGTGTGTGTGTGTGTTGTTTAAAAAAGGTTTAAAAGTTTTGAAAAAGTTTAAAAACAAATTCGACGGGTACGCTAAGTCCCTCCTTTTAAGGCTTCCTGTCTCTAAATGGTAGGAAGCTGCAACGCTGGTTTTTAGCAGTAGTGGTCAAAATTAACTCTGCAGCCGCCTTTTGAGAAACAGTTCTTAATTTTATTTTAAAAGTTTTAAAGAACAAACTAAATCCATGGTTCTCAACCTATTATGGAGCCCTTATGTCGAAGGCTTGAAGACATGTAATGATTTAAATATTGAGTTAAATCTTGAGTTAAATCTTGGGGGATCCGGGGCCACAAAAGAGTATTTAAAGGGGGGGGGAGTCCGTGGTGAAGAAAAGGTTGAGAACAAACTCAACTAAATATGACTACATCAAAGAAACGAAGAAGAAACTAAAGAATAGCGCGTGGGAAATAAAATATCAATAAACAGCATTCACAATTGTCCTAACCTTTTAAAATCCATCATTTCATGGATTCAATAATTAACTGAATTTATAAAATTAGACTTGTATCAATTAATGATTGAAATAATTGAAAAACTAGAAAAAAAGTCTCCTGTTTGTATTATAGTCCTGAATAGAGAGTCTTCTGTGGGGTAGGTTTAACAAAAAAAATCTGATCAACAGAGGTTTTAGACTGATGTGTTTTTTGTTGGTTTGGATGGGTGGATGGATGGATGGATGGATGGATGGATGGATGGATGGATGGATGGATGGACTGGTAGATATATAGGTAGATAAGTAGGTAGGTAGGTAGAGAGAGATTGATAGAGGTGTAGGTAGGTAAATTAGATAGGTAGGTGGGTGGATGGATGGATTGTACGGATAGGTAGGCAGACTGACAGATAATGTATAGGTAGGTAAGTAGGGGTATAGATTGATAGACGTATAGGTAGATGTATAGGTAGGTAGGTAAGTAGAGAGAGAGATTGATAGAGGTGTACGTAGGTGGATTATTTATGTAGGTATGTGTGTAGGTGGATGGATGGATGGATGATAGATATTGATGGATGATGGATGGATGGATGGATGGATGGATGATATAGATGGATAGATAGATATAGATGGATGGATGATAGATAGATATAGATGGATAGATAGATATAGATGGATAGATAGATAGATAGATAGATAGATAGATAGATAGATAGATAGATAGATAGATGACTGATAGATTGATAGATGGATGATAGATAGACAGACAGACAGACAGACAAATATGGATAGATAGATAAACAGATCCCATTGGCATTGTGCAAATGGCTATTTTCTAATTTTTTAGAATTATATTCTCTTTGTGAAATCCGACAAACCAACCATGACAAATAGTGGATCAGTGTGTTGCAATTATAAAAACAAAACAAAACTATTTCCTGTTGACCCCCCCCCCGTCCCCTCCATAAAACAGGGTGGTCTTCCCGTTCAGAATTCTTAATGTCCCTTTCTCCCCCCCCACCCCCCACCCAAAAAAAAAGCCCTGAAAAACATCAGCGCTTCTCTTAAGACCGTCTCTAGTCCTGATCTGCCCGACTGGAGACGTAGCTTTCCTCTGACTTCAGAGCAGCCTCTCTCGATGGGCACCCACGGGTTTTGCAGGAGAAGTGTGTCGCGTGGGGTTTTGTGAATGTGGCAATCCCAGCCCATCTGGAAAAAGCTATCGCCGTTTGTCCCCTCCGAAATCCATTGAAGAACTCGTGGGGGTGGAAGGGCGGGAGAATTCAGCTGCCTAAAAATAATCAGAGAGGAGCTATTCACGGATCCTTTGTGGAGCTGTGGTGGAACACAGGGAAGCTAAATAATAATTTTGGCCAGTTAATTGCCCATCGGGTTTAACCAAATGTGAATAAAAGCCGTCCTCGGCCGGTTGAGTTATCCCTAAATAACAGTTCGGCTGCCAGGAAGATT
The DNA here is from genome assembly GCF_964194415.1 of Vipera berus. NCBI lineage: Eukaryota > Metazoa > Chordata > Lepidosauria > Squamata > Viperidae > Vipera > Vipera berus. The sequence goes on from NC_138206.1 coordinate 3,578,056, forward strand.
TTTTTTTACACAAGTTTTAAGGAAGTGCAGAATACACTTATAACAGTTTATTTAGCGACCAATCGATAAAAGTTACAACGGCACTGAGAAATGTGACTTATGACCGTGCTTCCCAGTTGCGAGCGTGCCTGGCTGAGGAATTCTGGGAGTTGAAGTCCAGAAGTCATAAAAGGGCCAGGTTTGAAGACCCCTGGACTAGACACACTGGTCATTCCTGACCCAACGTTCTCAAATCCTCATTTCCTTAACACATCGCCACTGCTTAACAGAGTAACAAAGTCGGAAGGGACCTTGGAGGTCTTCTAGTCCAGTGATGGCGAACCTTTTAGAGACCGAGTGCCCAAACTGCAACCCAAAGCCAACTTATTTATCGCAAAGTGCCAACACGTCAATTTAACCTGGATACTGAGGTTTTTAGTTTAGAAAAAAATGACTCACACATTAACATCTTTTCTCTTAAAAGAAAAACACAATAACAAAGCTTTCAGTGATACAACTTTTTACTGACAGGTAAAAGTTTGCATTTGGCTTGCTTTTGGACAATTAATGTGATTGTTGCTGTTGTTATGCATGCTGATAATTTGTCTAACCTTGGCTCATACTTTGTAAGTTTGAGAGCAAGACACGCAGCACTCAGGTCGTCTGTTAGTCTGTTTCTGGTGTCAGATTTGATATAATTCAAAGCTGAAAACAGCGCGCTCGCTCCGGGGGCTTATTTTGGCTAGGAAGGGGCTTGAGAAATGGCGTTTTCCTCCAAAAACGTAGCCAAAGAGAGAGGCGCACGTGCCCACAGAGAGGGCTCCGAGTGCCCACTCTGGCACTCGTGCCATAGATTCTCCACCACTGTTCTAGTCCCACCTCCTGCCCATGCAGGAGACCCTTTAACCCTTCCGGACCAATGGCTGTCCAGTCCAGTCTCGCTGGTGATCAGATGATCTTCCCTTGGAGAACAACTCAACCAATTTTGTCGATGATTTAGAACAAGACATGCTAAACTCGCGATGTATCGCAGCTTCTTTCCCATTGCCGGCAATGGGGTGGGCGCGGCTTTCTGGTGACCCATCCGGTCTGCGGACCGGCAGTTTGACACCCCTGATTTAGAAGTTAACCAGCTCTTAGAATGTGAGATGAACAATACAATGCCAGGAATGATTCAGCAGGAGTCTGTATCCCTTTAAGAGCTTGAGTACAAAAGGGAAGGCTTTTTGCTAGAGTCTTTCTCTCTCCCCTATTCCCTGCTGTAATCAAACTTTGTTGGATTCCGCTCTTAGCACGTGTATCGTTCCCGCTGTATAATTGTACTCTACTGTATGAGCCTTGGTGGAGCAGTGGGCTAATGCCTCCTTCAGTAACACCAGCTGCCTGCAATTAGTGCAGGTTCGAGTCCCACCAGGCTCAAGGTTGACTCAGCCTTCCATCCTTCCGAGGTAGGTAAAATGAGGACCCAGATTGTTGGGGGCAATTAAGCTGACTTTGTAATAATGCCGCTTGGGGGGGGGGGTGAAAGCTCTAATAAGCAGGCATATACATAGAATGAAGGCTACTGCTAAGCACCTTGATTTGTGCTTCTTAGATTGTAAGCCGCCCTGAGTCTTCGGAGAAGGGCGGGATATAAATGGGATTAAAATTAAATTAAAAAAATTAAATTACCGTAGATAAACCACCTTTCATTACAAACCACCGTTTTCTACGTTTGCTCCTTGGGGTTGCCTCACACGACAGAACTGGGCGCGCGCTCCGACAATTTTGCTGTTCCTTCGGGAGCTGAGCTCTTCCGAACGTCGGATCGCTTGCAGAAATGGGCAAAGGGTTTTTATTGATATAGAACCTCGGATTAAAGATCCTGCCTCCGTTTCGGAGCCTCCGCGTTTGAAGGCGAAACGGAAATGAGGGCTTTTAAAACCCTCAAAACCCCCCCCCCCCGACACACACACACACACACACTCACTCACCAGCCGGCCTTTTCATCCCGCCGTCTAAATTATTCATGCCATCGAGAAAGACGATCCAAAAAAAAAAAAGAAAAAAAATCAATTTAATGTCCCTTTTCCTAGATAGCCTGCGTGCCTCTTAAATAATTTACAGGCACTAACGCTGCTTCCTGCTTCCTTCCCCCTAAAAAAAATTATAAGAATAATAAGAATAATTACAGCAGAAAAACACCGTCAGCCTTGGCCCAAGATAGCTATTTTATTTCTGTCGTATATACGTATTCAAGACAGAAATGCTCATAAATCTGGAAATGACGGTCATTTAATACTCCCAGGATGTGGCTCTGAAGTGCAGCGTGATTGGAAAAGAGAAGGGATAAACTCTTTATTTTAGTACAAGTCGTCCTTGACGTTCAGTGGTTTAGTGACATTTTCCAAAGTGACAATGGCGATGAAGGAAGTGACTTACGACCGTTTTTTCATACGTACGACTGTTGCGGCATCCCCTGTGGTCAAAATTCAGGCACTTATGGCAATTGTATTGGGTAGTCCTCCGCTTACGACCACAATGGAACCCCCAAATTTCTGTTGATAAGTGAGACGGTGGTTGTGTGAGTTTTGCCCCGTTTTAGGACCTTCTTTGCCACGTTTGTTAAATGAAGCACTGCAGTTGTTAAGTGGGTCACACGGTTGTTAAGCGAATCTGGCTTCTCCGTTGACTTTGCTTGCCGGAAGGTCGTAGAAGTGGATCACCTGACCCCCGGGGACATGGCAACCCCGTCATAAATAGGAGCCTCCTGCCAGGCATCCGGATTTGGATCACATGACCTAGGGGAGGCTGTGACAGTCGTCGGTGTGAAAAGCGGTCATAAGTCACTTTTTTCAGTGCTGTTGTAACTTTGAAAGGTCACTAAATAACCTGTTGTAAGTCGAGGACCACCTGTATTTATGACGGTTGCAGTGTCCCGGGGATTGCATGATCCCCTTTTGTGACCTTCCCATGAGCAAAGTCAATGGGGAAACCAGATTCACTTAACAACCGTGTGAGTCATGAACTCGTGATTCACTTCACAACCGTGTTACTCACGAACTGCAGTGATTCGCTTAACAACCATATTACTCACTTCTGAACTGCAGTGATTCGCTTAACAACTATATTCAGAACTGCAGTGATTCACTTCACCATATTATGAACTGCAGTGATTCACTTAACAACCATGTTACGAACTGCAGTGATTTGCTTAACAACCATATTACTCACTTCAGAACTGCAGTGATTTGCTTAACAACCATATTACTCACTTCAGAACTGCAGTGATTTGCTTAACAACCATGTTACTTCAGAACTGCAATGATGCACTTAACAAGCATATTATGAACTGCATTGATTCACTTAACAACCACGTTACTTATGAACTGCAGTGATTCGCTTAACAACTATATTCAGAACTGCAGTGATTCACTTCACCATATTATGAGCTGCAGTGATTCACTTAACAACCATGTTACGAACTGCAGTGATTTGCTTAACAACCATATTACTCACTTCAGAACTGCAGTGATTTGCTTAACAACCATATTACTCACTTCAGAACTGCAGTGATTTGCTTAACAACCATGTTACTTCAGAACTGCAATGATGCACTTAACAAGCATATTATGAACTGCATTGATTCACTTAACAACCACGTTACTTATGAACTGCAGTGATTCACTTAACAACCATATTATGAACTGCAGTGATTCACTTAACAACCATGTTACTTCAGAACTGCAGTGATTTGCTTAACAACCATGTTACTTCAGAACTGCAGTGATTTATTTAACAACCTTATTACTCGCTTCAGAACTGCAGTGATTTGCTTAACAACCAGGTTACTTCAGAACTGCAGTGATTCACTTAACCATATTACTTCAGAACTGCAGTGATGCACTTAACAACCATATTACGGACTGCATTGATTCACTTAACAACAACGTTACTTATGAACTGCAGTGATTCGCTTAACAATTGTGCTACTCACTTCAGTCGCTATTGAGGATTTTTTTTAACCAGGATCCTTCTTGGTGGATTCATAACCTTGGCTGTCGCCCTCCTCTAGCTGAATGTTAGATTTTTATTCCTTTTGCATCTCTCTTTTTCTGGCCAGCCCGGAGATTCCTAGGGCGCTCCGTCCTTAACTTGAGTCCCCAGCCGGCTACCCCAGCCTCTACTCAGCGTTTAAGCTTTCACCTTCATGAATAAATCATCAGAGCCTCTGAAGTTCCCGGCCTTTCATTTATGTTCAAGAGCAATCACAATTTTCTTTTCTTTTCTTTTCTTTTTTTCCTTTTCCTGGTTGCGATCTCTTCAGATTGCAGAAACAGGTCGACTTGCATCTTCAGAAATTCGCCCTTTCCCTTGCTCCATCCGTGACCGGCTGAGAAAGTCACTTCCCCTTTGGCTTTTAAAACCTTTCTAAGACAATTAGCATCCCCGTCTTCGTTTAAATCTGAATTTAATCGCCTCTTCCCTGCCGTAACCTCCTCGCGTATTAAGTGTTAGTAGGGCTTCCACAACAACAACAACAACAAAAAAGAAAGCCTTCACTTTTAAAAAAAAAAAGAATTTGCAAGTCTCGGTAATTCTTACCCGTGGGATAATATCGCTCAGTCCCGTCGCTGCGAGCAGCCATCCGTTCAGTGACCGCTTGAAGTTAACGGGGCCGCTGGGAAAACCGGTTTATGACCAGTTCTCACGCTTAACGACCGTGGCCGCATCCCCTTGGTCACGTGATCAGAGTTTGCGTGCTGGGCAACTAGCGCGCATTTTTCCGATGGCTGCAGCATCCCCAGGGTGACGTGGTTTCTCCAATGGCGTCCTTCCCTTCCTCAGTGGAGGAAGCCAAATTTTTCTGAATGGTCTCCTTAACGACTTCAGCGATTCGCTTAACAACCACGGGGGGGGGAGAAAGGTTGTAAAATATAGGGCATGTCTCCCTTGACTGTTTTGTTCGGCAAGGGAATTGGTTGGGTTCGGCGGCTGAAGATTGAACCGGGGGGTCCTTCGTGGTTTCCTTGCAGACGTTTTAGCACCCAACTGGGGAACGGCATCAGTGAATCAGGGAGTGGGGTTTGAAGGGAGGAGGAGGAGGAGGAGGAGGAGGAGGAGGAGGAGGAGGAGGAGAACAACTATGGGGTCCTTGGTGCTCTCTGAGCTTGGTGGTTTTCTTGCAGATGTTTCATGACCCAACTAGGCCACATCATCAGTGCTAGAAGGGAGGAGGAGGAGGAGGAGGGAGGAGGAAGGAAGGAAGGAAGGAAGGAAGGAAGGAAGGAAGGAAGGTGGGGTCCTTGATGCTCTCCTAGCTTGGTGGTTTTCTTGCAGATGTTTCATGACCCAACTAGGCCACATCATCAGTGCTAGAAGGGAGGAGGAGGAGGAGGAGGAAGGAAGGAAGGAAGGAAGGAAGGAAGGAAGGAAGGAAGGAAGGAAGGAAGGAAGGAAAGTGGGGTCCTTGATGCTCTCTGAGCTGGGTGGTTTTCTTGCAGATGTTTCATGACCCAACTAGGGAACATCATCAGTGCTAGAAGGGGGGAGGAGGAGGAGGAAGGAAGGAAGGAAGGAAGGAAGGAAGGAAGGAAGGAAGGAAGGAAGGAAGGAAGGAAGGAAAGTGGGGTCCTTGATGCTCTCTGAGCTGGGTGGTTTTCTTGCAGATGTTTCATGACCCAACTAGGCCACATCATCAGTCTAGAAGGGGGGAGGAGGAGGAGGAGGAGGAGGAAGGAAGGAAGGAAGGATTGTGGAGAGGAGGAGGAGGAGGAGGAGGAGGAAGGGCTGGGGGGGGTCCTTGGTGCTCTCTGAGCTTGGTTGTTTTCTTGCAGATGTTTCATTAGCCAACTAGGGAAGTGCTAGGAGAGAATGGGGATTGTGGAGTGAAGAGGAGGAGGAGGAGGAGGAGGAGGAGGAAGACGAAGACAACGACTGGTGTCATCCTTGTTACTCTCTGAGCTTGGCTGTTTTCTTACAGACGTTTTAGTACCCAACTAGGCAACAGCATCAGTGGGGTAAAGGAGTGGGGTTTGCGAACAGGAGGGGGAGGAGGAAGAGGAGGAGGAGGAGGAGGAGAACAAAGACTGTGGCTGCTTCTTACTACTCTCAGAGCTGGGTTATTTTCTTGCAGGCATTTTAGTACCCAACTAGGTAACAGCATCGTTGCTGAAAAGGAGTGGGGTTTGTTCTCCGTTTACATACTAGCAGCTTGCGCTCTCGGTGTTGGCTAGCTGGGTTGAATGCTGCGGTGACGCCATGTGCTTCTCATGCTCTGCGTATTGTCTCCGTGACGTTTTTGACGTACCAGTTTCATTAAGTGTCTCCCGTTTTTCTCTCTCTTGGCTTTGATCCTTAATCATTTCATATATATATATATATATATATATATTTTTCAGAATTTCCCAATCCTCTTCTTGTCCCTTTTTAAGATTTCCACCCACGGGACCTTTCCTATTTCCCTCCCCCACCCGCAAAAGTCAGATCCCTTGGTCTCGCGAAATGTTTTTCCTGAATGCCACAACCGGGGTGTGCAGTGTGTACCTATTGGTCTTGTCCGTGCGTGTGTGTTTGTACACCTCTCTCTCTCTCTCTCTCTCTCTCTCTCTCTCTCTCTCTCTCTCTTTCTCTCTCTCTCTCTCTCTCTCTTTCTCTCTTTCTCTCTCTTTCTCTTTCTCTCTTTCTCTCTCTCTCTTTCTCTCTCTCTCTTTTTCTCTCTCTTTCTCTCTCTCTCTTTCTCTTTCTCTCTTTCTCTCTCTCTTTCTCTTTCTCTCTCTTTCTCTGTCTCTCTCTCTCTCTCTTTCTCTCTTTCTCTTTCTCTCTTTCTCTCTCTCTTTCTCTTTCTCTCTCTTTCTCTGTCTCTCTCTCTCTTTCTTTCTCTCTCTCTCTCTCTCTTTCTTCTTTCTTTCTTTCTTTCTTTCTTTCTTTCTTTCTTTCTTTCTTTCTTTCTTTCTTTCTTTCTTTCTTTCTTTCTTTTTTTCGCTACGACCTTCCAATTTTTTTCCTTGCTTTTTCTGTAATAAGGTTTGTGATGTGACATGCTTTCCATATTTCTTGTCTCCTGTCTTGTTTTTGCTGGAATTTATCCAGTTCGGAGATAACAACTATTGATTGCTGCTGAGTTGGGTTGTTTTTTTTTTCTTGCGTTTTTTATTATTATTATTGTTGTTGTTGTTGTTGTTGTTGTTGTTGTTGTTGTTATTTGAAAAGGTGGTCCTGTTGAGGAGGCATCTGCCAGGGCCAGCGTTGTATTTTTGAGATTGGCACAAGCGAGCTGCCCTTTTGAACGCTTTTCGTCCGCCGAGCCGTCTATTTCGATAGCCTGGCTTGAAACCAGGAAGGACGCGAGGAAGTTACACCGAGGAGAGAACCTATTTCAGAAGGGGAAGTGAGAATACATCCCCGCTTGCCGAGCCGTGCCTTCGAATTCTGGGCTGGTGCGATTGTGTGAGATTGTAAATGCCAGGGTCGGTCACGAATCACATTTTTTTTAGGTCTGTCCTAACTTCGAATGGGTCGCTAAGTGAGTGGGTTGTAAATCGAGGACGTTCCCGTCCTGAGCCCAGAATTTCTGTCGCTAAGCGAGACAGTCGTTAGGCGGGTTTTGCCCCATTTTGTGACTTTTCTAGTTTGGACTAGAGGCGAAGGAACCAGGCTAGGAACCAGGCAGTGAGTTCTGGGCTGTGTTGTCACCTTCTCATTCATTAGTATCCTCAATGGCTCCTTCCTTCCTTCCTTCCTTCCTTCCTTCCTTCCTTCCTTCCTTCCTTCCTTCCTTCCATTGTTGCTTTTCCCCCTTTTTCCTTTCCTTTCCCTTTCCTTTCTTTTCTTTCTCTTTTCTTTCTCTTTCCTTTCTTTTCCTTCTTCCCTTCCATTTCCCCTTTCCTTTCTTTTCTTTCTGTTTCCTTTCTTTCCTTTCTCTTTCCTTTCTTTCCTTTCTCTTTCCTTTCCTTTCTCTTTCCTTTCCTCTTTTTTTCTCTTTCCTTACTTTTCCTTTCCTTTCCTTTCCTTTCCTTTTTTCCTTTCCTTTCCCTTCCTTCCTTCCTCCCTCCCTCCCTCCCTCCCCTTTTCTTTTCCTTTCCTTTCCTTTTCCTTCCTTCCTTCCTTCCTTCCTTCCTCCCTCCCCTTTTCTTTTCCTTTCCTTTTCCTTCCTTCCTTCCTTCCTTCCTTCCTTCCTTCCTTCCTTCCTTCCTTCCTCCCTCCCCTTTTCCTTTCCTTTCCTTCCCTTCCCTTCCTTCCTTCCTTCCTTCCTCCCTCCCTCCCTCACCTTTTCTTTTCCTTTCCTTCCCTTCCCTTCCTTCCTTCCTTCCTTCCTCCCTCCCTCCCTCCCTCCCCTTTTCTTTTCCTTTCCTTTTCCTTCCTTCCTTCCTCCCTCCCTCCCTCCCTCCCTCCCTCCCTCCCTTCCTTCCTCCCTCCCCCTTTCCTTTCCTTTCCTTTCCTTTCCTTTCCTTTCCTTTCCTTTCCTTTCCTTTCCTTTCCTTTCCTTTCCTTTCCTTTCCTTTCCTTTCCTTTCCTTTCCTTTCCTTTCCTTTCCTTTCCTTTCCTTTCCTTTCCTTTCCTTTCCTTTCCTTCCCTTCCCCTTCCCCTTCCCTTTCCCATTTCCTTTCTTTTCTTTCCCTTCCCTTCCCTTTCCCCAAAGCTGGTGATTTGGGGCCAATCACCGGGAGACTGTGAGTTCTAGTCCTGCCTTAGGCATGAAAGCCAACTGGGTGACCTTGGACCAGTCCTCCTCTCTCGGCCCAGCCTACCTCACAGGGTTGTTTTAGTGTGTGGGGGGGTGGAAATAGGAGGAGAAAAAACGTGTGGGCTAGGTTCACTGCCTTGGGTCATCTGTAAAAAAAATAATAATAAAGGCAGGAGGTAAACATCTAAATAAATAACAGAGCCATCAGACTAAGGTTAAGGTGACTTTGTGACGGGAACAGCCGAGAGAGAGAGAGAGAGAGAGAGAGAGAGAGAGAGGGAGGGAGGGAGGGAGGGAGAGAGAGAGAGAGAGAGAGAGAGAGAGAGAGAGCATGAACGTGAAAAAGAAAGATGTTTGCCATCTTTGCTTCCTTACAAAAACACTGACTTAAAATTGCTTTTAAAACAGCAAGGAACCTGTATAGTTTTTAGCTGGAGTGGTGACCTGCTTTTTGATAAACACGGCGGTGTTCTGAGTTATCTTCATGCTGTTTCTTCATTTCCTGACAGTGTGACTTTGTTAAAAAAAAAACAAAAAAAAACCCCAAACCACAGGTGATAACGTTTCGTTTCAGATTTAGGAAGCGGTTTTTGCAGCCGACCTCTCTTTCCTCCTCTTAGTTAGCTCCAGTGAGGGGACTGACCCAGAAACGGCTGCCGTTCAGTGTCAAACAGGAAAGGAAGGATTGAAATCATGGTTGGGTTTTGCAGCCATTAAGATCTCTTCATTATTTTTTTTACACGAGACTGTTTCGTACATAATTTAGCTTTTTTTTCCCCGTTTCGTTTTAAATGAGTATACCATCCCATCCCTGGGCACTAAAATTGCTTCTTTTGTTGTTGTTAGCTGCGAAGTCGTGTCCCACCCCTCGCGACCCCATGGACAACGTTCCTCCAGGCCTTCCTGTCCTCTACCATCTTCTGGAGTCCATTTAAGCTCACGCCTGCTGCTTCAGGGACTCCATCCAGCCACCTCCTTCTCTGTCGTCCCCTTCTTCTCTTGCCCTCGATCTTTCTCCTTCTCCTTCTCCTTCTTCTTCTTCTTCTTCTTCCTCTTCCTCTTCCTCCTCCTCCTTTGCTGCAAAGTCATGTCCGACCCATCATGACCCCATGGACAACGTTCCTCCAGGCCTTCCTGTCCTCTACCATCTTCTGGAGTCCATTTAAGCTCACGCCTGCTGCTTCAGGGACTCCATCCAGCCACCTCCTTCTCTGTCGTCCCCTTCTTCTCTTGCCCTCGATCTTTCTCCTTCTCCTTCTCCTTCTTCTTCTTCTTCTTCTTCCTCTTCCTCTTCCTCCTCCTCCTTTGCTGCAAAGTCATGTCCGACCCATCATGACCCCATGGACAACGTTCCTCCAGGCCTTCCTGTCCTCTACCATCTTCTGGAGTCCATTGAAGCTCAGGCCTCCTGCTTCAGTGACTCCATCCAGCCACCTCCTTCTCTGTCGTCCCCTTCTTCTATTGCCCTCGATCTTTCCCAGCATTAGGCTCTTCTCCAGTGAGTCCTTCCTTCTCATTAGATGGCCAAAGGATTTGAGTTTGAGCTTCAGGATCTGGCCTTCTAAAGAGCAATCAGGGTGGATCTCCTCTAGGACTGACCGGTTTGATCGCCTTGCAGTCCGAGGGACTCGCAGGAGTCTTCTCCAGCACCATAGTTCAAAGGCCTCCATTCTTTGGCGCTCAGCCTTTCTTATGGTCCAGCTTTCACTGCCATACAATGCAACTGGGAAGACCGCAGCCTTGACTATACGCACTTTTGTTGACAGGGTGATGTCTCTGCTTTTTAGTCTGCTGTCTAGATTTGCCATGGCTTTCCTCCCCAGGAGCAAGCGTCTTTTAATTTCTTGGCTACAGTCCCCATCTGCAGTGATCTTGGAGCCCAGGAAAATAAAATCTGTCACTACCTCCATTTCTTCCCCATCTATTTGCCAGGAATTGAGAGGGCCAGATGCCATGATCTTGGTTTTCTTAATGTTAAGTTTCAACCCAAGTTTTGCACTCTCCTTCTTCACCCGCAACAAGAGGCTCTTTAGTTCCTCTTCACAAATTTGCTTCTTACAAAATAATAATTTAAAAAATCTATATTACAGATAGCCCTTGACATGCAACGGTAATTTCAGTCGTACATCGTGATGGTTACATCTAATTTTACAACTTTTTTGTGTGGAACCCCACACAGTCACAAAATGAACTAGTGACATGGTTTTTGCTGGAAACCGCAATAATAATAGTAGTAGTAGTAGTAGTAGTAGTAATAATAATGTTGGAAGGTACATTGGAAGTAATCTAGTCCAGGGTTTTTCAACCTTTTCACCCATTGTACCACTTTTAGGATATGGCAACATCCGAGTACCACCAGTCGCCTAGCAAGGTGTCAAAAACTGGATGATCAAAAAAAAAAAGGAAAAAAGTGATGAAGTACAATTAGTCCTCGACTTACAACAGTTCGCTTAATGACTGTTCAAAGTTACAATGGCCCTGAAAAAAGTGCCCCCCCGAGACACAGTCGAGCAAGACACGTGCCTGCCCGCCCGGCGGCGCTCTTCCTCCTGTCCGAGGTTTTCGCTGTTGTGAGCATTTCTGTTGAGGATTGGCAGCGGGGGTGGGGTGGGGGGTGTGTTTGTTTTTTATCTCTCCCCCCCCCCCGCCGTCTGCTGGGTGGTTGCAGCAGGTTTTGGTCGCTTCACATGACCCTGGGACACTGTGACCGTCATAAATATGAATCGGTTGCCAAGCATCCGAATGTAAATCACAAGACCCTGGAGATGCTGCAACATTCCGGCTGATCGGCGCTTCTTCTGGGCTCAGAAGCGCCAGGATTAGTGCCGAGCTCCGGCTGGATCCTGGCGCTGATCCTGGCGCTTCCGCTGAGCCCCGACAGCCCTGCAGCTCCAGCCGTCTCTCGCTCGGTCTTGTGCGGTGCTGCCCCCGGTTCAGCTCATTCCCCTCCCCCGCTGCCATTTGTCTAGGGTGGTCGCGTACCACCTGCCAGGTGCCCATGTACCACAGGTGGTACCCGTACCACTGGTTGAAAAGCCCTGCTCTAGTCCAACCCCCTGCTCAAGCAGGAGATCCTATACCATTCCAGACAAGTGACAGTCCAGTCTCTTCTTAAAAACTTCCTGTGCTGGAACATTCACAATTTCTGGAGGCAGGTTGTTCCACTGGTTAGTTGTTCTAACTGTCAGGAAGTTTCTCCTTAGTTCCAGGTTGCTTCTCTCCTTGATTAGTTTCCATCCGTTGCTTCTTCTCCTGCTTTCAGGTGCTTTGGAGAATAGCTTGACTCCCTCTTCTTTGGGGCAGCCCCTGAGATACTAGAAGGCTGCTATCATGTCCCCCCTCGTCCTTCTCTTCATTAAACTAGACATCCCCAATTCCAGCAACCATCCTTCACATGTTTCAGCCTACAGCCCCCTTATGGTCTTTATTGCTCTTCTCTGCATTCTTTCTAGAGTCTCAACATCTTTTTTAATTACGCGATGTAATTAATCACCATATATCATGCTTCCTGCCAATTGCACAATAAGGTCGGGTCTGTGTCTCTCGTCTTTTGATAGGGCTTGTGGGGGACACTTGTGAATGCACAAGGGTGTTTTGTGTCCCCGGTTGCCAGCTCCTTCCATCTCTTTGGAATGACCACAGATAATAATTTGACAAGTAGTATTCCCCTTTGCTCCTTCTGTTTTGTCTTGAACGAACCACTACATACCCTCCTGCCGTTAAATAATAAAACGCCGGTGGAAATACTATATAAAATCATCATATAAAGATTTTGAGACTGTGGAACGAGTGCAGAGAGGAGCTACAAAGATGATTAGGGGGTTGTAGGCAAAAACATGCAAAGAACGGTTGCAGGAATTGGGTATGTCTAGTTTAATGAAGAGAAGGACGAGGGGGAACATGGTAGCAGTGTTGTAGTATTTGAGGGGCTGCCACAAAGAAGAGGGGGGTGTCCATCTGTTCTCCAAAGCACCAGAAGGCAGGACGAGAAGCAACGGATGGAAACTAACCAAGGAGAGAAGCAACCTGGAATTAAGGAGAAATTTCCTGACAGTTAGAACAATTAACCAGGGGAACCACCCACCTCCAGAAGTTGTGGGTGCTCCAACACTGGAAGTTTTTAAGAAGAGACTGGACAGCCATTTGTCTGAAATGGTATAGGGTTTCCTGCCTGAGCAGGGGGTTGGACTAGAGGACCTCCAAGAAGACCTCGTCGTCTTCTTCTTCTTCTTCTTCTTCTTCTTCTTCTTCTTCTTCTTCTTCTTCTTCTTATTATTATTATTATTATTATTATTATTATTATTATTATTATTTATTATTCTTTGCCTTTCATTTTCAATGTCAGCCTATCCATTTCCACACAGTCCCAAATTTTCCTGGAAGCTTTGAAGAAGAGGCTGGACAGCCATTTGTCTGAAATGGTGTAGGGTTTCCTGCCTGAGCAGGGGGTTGGACTAGATGACCTCCAAGGTCCCTTCCAACTCTTGTTACTCTGTTAAATTCACATGTGGCTTGCTATTAAAAGTGGCTTCCCCTCTCTCTGTTTCCCCCTCCCCCTCTCTCTCCCTCCCTCTGCCTTCTTTCTTTTCCTCCCTCCCTCCCCCTCCCGCTCTCTTTCTCTCCCTTTCTCCCTCCCTCTGCCTTCCTCTCCCTCCCTCCCCATCCCTCCCTCCCTCCCTCTCTCTTTCCTTCCCTCTTTTCTCTCCCTCCGTTTCCCTACCTCTGCCTTCCTCTCCCTCTCTCTCCCTCCCTCCCTCCCTCCCTCTCTCCTTCCCTCTTTTCTCTCCCTCCGTTTCCCTCCCTGCCTTCCTCCCCCTCCCTCCCTCTCTCTCTCCTTCCCTCTTTTCTCTCCCTCCCTCTGTTTCCCTCCCTCTGCCTTCCTCTCCCTCCCTCTCCCTCTCTTTCTCCCTCCCCCCCTTGCTCTCCCTCCCAAAGCTTTCTGTCCATGTTCTTATCTGAGCTGGTTGTGTGCTACCCATCACTTTAAGTGTTTCCCTTCTGACATGATCCAGAGTTCCTTGGACCAGCCTTTGGTACCAAGCTGACCATTTTTGATTTCCATAAGCCAAGTTAGAAAACTCCAGCGCTGCTGGTTTGAGTCCCCTTTTCCTTTGGGTTCTCAGAAGTTGCTCAAAATAGCAACTTGCAGGCCTCTTATTTTCACCTGGACCATCTTTGTCTTTAAGAGCGCTAAATCCTTGTCCTTTCGTCCTTTCATTACGAACAAAGTGGCAGTTTGGGGGAAACCAGACGGGAAAGGACCGCACTAAACGTTGCTCCGACCCTCCTATTAACAGCTTTGTTTAAATAAACAAATTTAAACCCTGAATTCCCTGTTGTTGGCTTAATGAAGATCGGCTTCTCTAGGCTGCGTGGCGAAGCACGGTTAGATGTCCCCTTTTTTCCCCCAGCTATTCAGAATGCACCTTTTGCCATTAAAAATTCTCATTTTCGTCTTCACGCTTGATACCTTATTTTCCCTGAAAGTAAGGCCTACACCAGGGGTAGGCAACCTCGGCTCTTTTATGACTCATGGACTTCAACTCCCAGAATTCCTGAGTCAGCATAGCTGACTCAGGAATTCTGGGAGTTGAAGTCCATGAGTCATAAAAGAGCCGAGGTTGCCTACCCCTGGCCTACACCAACAATAAGCCCTAGCTTGATTTTGGGGGATGGGCCTAATATAAACCCTGTCCCAAAAATAAGCGCTAGTTTTGGACCGAGGCACACCCCTAAAAATCAAGCTGGGGAGGGGGTGTGGAGCTGCCCCAGATGCCCCACACCCACTCAGCTTGCATCCAGGCCTCTCCTTGTGAGCCCACTTCTTGTTCTGAGGCCTCTTCTGCAGCTAGGCCTGCATTTCTCAGTCACAGGCCTTTCCGGAAGGCCTCTGCAGCCGAGAACCGAGCTATGGGTTCAATCCGTAGCTCGGTTCTGCAAGATCTCTTCAGCCGAGCACCGAGCAATGGATTGAATCCATCGCTCGGTACTCGGCTGCTTAGGCCTTCTGGAAAGGCCTGACTGCAAAATCCAGGCCCGAATGCAGCTTCAGAACTTTGGCCCCAGAAAAAGTGGACCGGCTGGGTGGGACTGTCAGTGCTGGAAGTGAGGTAAGGCCTACCCTGAAAATAAGACCTGGTGCCTCTTTTGGAGGCAAAAAAACCCCCAAAATATAAGACCTGGTCTTATTTTCGGGGAAACACGGGTATCTCCAGTTTATGTAACACAAATGATCCCTTTTTCAGTTGGCCAAAAACATTTTGAATTTTTTTCCCCGTCAAATGTGAAATGCTCTATATTGCCAGCTACTGGAAACCGGTAAGCTAAACGGAGTGGATTTATGACGCACTCCAAGTACAGGTCGTCCTCAACTTATAACGGTTTCATTTAGTGACCATTCAAAAGTTACAACGGGATTGACAAAAGGATTCATGTCCAAGTTTCCACACTTAACGACTACTGCAGCATCCTCATGGTCACGTGATCAGGATTCAGGCACTTGGCAACTGACTCATATTTATTTATTTATTATAAATATTTTATTAATTTTCTAGTTTTAAAGCCAAATACTCGTCCCATGACGCGGTGAGTTTGACACCCGTGGTCTATATTAACTTCTTCAGTCTAGATCCAATATTACAGTATTACAGTTTTTAAGAAGAGACTGGACACCCATTTGTCTGAAATGGTATAGGATTTCCTGCCTGAGCAGGGGGTTGGACTAGATGACCTCCAAGATCCCTTCCAACTGTATTGTTGTTGTTGCTATTGTTGTTGTTGTTATTACACCATCAAATGTTTCCTCTCTTCTTCTGGCAGTTCCCACACCAGGCAAATACACTTCTTATTGTTAATAAATATATACCGTAATTGAATATCAACATCTCAGTTACACTTTCGTCATGATATCAATAATGTCAATTTTAGATCGCTTTTCTAAGCAAAACACATCTGAATTGCATTTGCACTTGATATCCATATGTTCAATCGGTATCCTGTTTTCGCTTTTTTTTTTTAAAAAAAAAATTCATTTCCCCTCAGTATTCAAAAATGCCTCTCTTGTTTATAATTTCAAAGTAAGTTATATCAGGTGATCAGAATTCAGACACTTGGCAACTGACTCGTATTTATGACGGTCGCCGTGTCCCCGGGGTCATCATGTGATCCCATTTCAGGACTTTTCGACAAGCAGAGTCAGTGGGGGGAAAGCGAGACCCATTTAACAAGCGTGTTACTAATCAACTGAAGTGATTCACTAGACCAGGGGTAGGCAACCTTGGCTCTTTTATGACTCGTGGAAACCTCTCCCTTTCCCCTCAGCATGGCTGGCTCAGGAATTCTGGGAGTTGAAGTCCAGACACATTAGCGACAGACACATTTTAGGCTCCCTTGTGGTCCTAAGTCGAGGACTACATATAATCATAACCCCCTGTTGGTTGACTTATCTGGATGGCTTCCTGTTTATGCCTGCTAACAAATGGAGGTCTGCTCTGTTTTCCTTTTTCCACGCAGGCTCTTGATGGCAACATTTACGACCACCTTAAGGATTATTTAATGGTATTCAGCCGGACTGAGTTAGAAATCTGCCAATCCGTTCAAAGCACATTCCAATTTCTTTTGGAAACTTCAAGCCGGGTAAGTTTTGCAATCCAAAAAAATTATTATTATTATTATTATTATTATTATTATTATTATTATTATTATTATTATTATTATTATTATTATTAATATTAATATTATTATTAATATTATTACTATTACCGTATTTTCCGGCGTATAAGACGACTGGGCATATAAGACAACCCCCTACATTTCCTGTTAAATTATAGGGTTTGGGCTATACTCGCCATATAAGACTACCCCTCTTCCAATGCACACCAAATAAAAATTTAAAAAACATCAGATTTGATTTTAATATGGTAATTTTAATTCAAATGCTTATGACATGCAGGTACATAGTAGGAAAACTGTCACTTATAAACATAAGGCTGTTTGTCATCAAACATGTAAACATAAAACAGTGCAAGTGGATTAAACTTTTCCTAATTCACTCTAAAGCTTTCCCTGCGCAGACCAAATGGGAGATCCGCTCCAGGTTTTCCAGCCAGCCCGCCCAGTTCCTGAGTCAAATGTGTCCTTAGAGCTAAGCAGCTGCTCTGGCTGCTGCATTCCCCACCTGCCTTTCAAGTTGGGATAGACTGCAGCTGCTCTTCAACTTTAGAAGGAAAGACGCCCAGACCCCAGCCTGTAAAAAATCACATGCAGCTTCTTCTCCAATTGGTCCCACTTTCCCTGAGCAGACCAAATGGGAGATCCGCTCCACGTTTTCCAGCCAGCCCTGTCCCTAAAGTTTCAGCACCTGGCGTATTTTGAGAAGATTTTCATGGGTTAAAAAGTCGTCTTATATGCCAGAAAATACGGTATTATGATTATGTTTGATTATTATGATTATTCTGCACTTGAAGGCCGTTCAGAAAGAGGAAAAAAACGGGAGTGATGATTCGAGAAGCAGGCAAATGCCCCTTGTTCAGTGTTGGTATAAACACTTTGGTAGGGTGCAGCTGGGAAGGAAGCTGTTTGGGTAGTCCTCGGGTTACGACCACTCACTGAGTGACAGGTCAAAGTTAATGGTTCTAAAAAAAAAATGACTAGTGTCTGCCGCAGTATTGTCCTGGTCATGTGGATCAGGGTTTATTTATTTTTCTTTATTTTATTAAATTTATATACCGCCCTATTCCCGTAGGACTCAGGGCGGTTTACAGGGAAAATTAAAAGCATAACATACAAAAATTAAAATCAGTTAAAACAATTGATTAATTCAAGTCCCCGAAATTTAAAACTAAAACCCAATTAAAAATTAAAACCCCTCAGTCTGGGCCAGACAGCTCGAAGAGCCAGGTTTTCAGGTCCCGGCGAAATGAGCGAAGGTCGGGGGCAGTCCTAAGTTCCGTGGGAAGTTGGTTCCATAGGGCCAGCGCGCCCACAGAGAACGCCCTTCCCCTGGGAATAACCCGCCGGCATTCCTTAACCGGCGGCACCCTGAGAAGGCCCTCCCTGTGGGAGCGCACAGGACGATGGGAAGTTGATGCCGGCAGCAGGTGTTCCCTTAGATAATCCGGACCCAAGCCATTTAGGGCTTTATAGGTCATTACCAGCACCTTGAATCTCACCCGGAGGGCAACCGGAAGCCAATGCAGCTCACGGAGAAGAGGTGTTACACGGGAGTATCGGGAAACTCCCATCACAACTCGCGTGGCTGCATTCTGCACCAGTTGAAGCCTCCGAGTGGTCCTCAAGGGCAGCCCCATGTAGAGAGCGTTGCAGTAGTCTAGCCGGGAGGTCACGAGCGCATGGGTGACTGTGCGTAGGGCATCTCGGTCCAGATAGGGCCGCAGCTGGCGCACCAGGTTGAGCAACCATTTCAAGCTACAGAGCCACTGAGAAAGGTGATTGGCAACCAGTCCTCGCACTTACGACTTAAATGGACAGATAAATGAATGATAGATAGATGAGTGATTGCATACATAGATGAATGACTGACAGATTGATAGATAATGATAGATGGATGATTGATAGATAGATAGATGATTGATAGATAGATAGATAGATAGATAGATAGATAGATAGATAGATAGATAGACAGATAGACAGATAGACAGATAGACAGATAGAGATAGATGAGTGATTAGATAGATAAATAGATGAATGAATGACTGATAGATAATGATAGATGGATAGATGGATGATAGATGAGTGATTAGATAGATGAATGATAGATTGATAGATAATGATAGATCAATGGATGAATGATAGATGGATAGATAGATGAATGATAGATAAGTGATTAGATAGATAAATAGATGAATGCTTGATAGATGATAGATGGATAGATGAGCGATTAGATAGATAGATAGATAGATAGATAGATAGATAGATAGATAGATAGATAGATAGATAGATAGATAGATAGATAACCTTTATTGTCATTTTTTACTGTGGGCACAATGGCACACATTAAAAATGAAATTTAGTTGCTTGCTCTCAAAGTGTACACATACACACTTGTGGTCGTAAGCCGAGGACTACCTCCAGCTGCAAGGTATAACGGTTGTCTTTGGCATTTGTTTTTGTGACCGTGGAAAACTCTTCCTCACAGTCTCTCCTGTTCCTTCCTTTTATGCTCCAGAACGTGTCACTAATAGATACCCGCCAGGTAAAATGTGGAATTGCTCCAAGTTGGGGGATAACAATTCAATCTCCCAAATGCTTCTATAGGATGTTGACTTCACCCACTTGTTACGCAGCGGTCCTCGACTTAATAGCAGCTCATTCAGTGACCATCCAAAATTACAACAGTGCCAAAAGAAAGTGACTTGCGACCGTTGTTCACCCTTAACGACTGTTTCAGCGCCCCCATGGTTCCCTAATCAAAATTCAGACGCTTGGCAACCGACTCGTATTTATGACAGGTCGCAGTGTTCTGGGGGGGATGTCACTCTATCCCCTTTTGCGACCTTCTGACAAGCAAAGTCAACGGGGAAGGCAATTATGTGTTGCTAACATAACAACTGCAGTGATTCACTTAACAACTGTGGCAAGATAGGCCGTAAATTGCCGCAAAGGTCACTTAACCACTGTCTCGCTTAGCGACAGAAATTTTGGGCTGAGCTGTGGTGGTAAAGTCGAGTACTGCTTGCATTCCTGTTCAACAGAGTGAAGGCCCGAATTTTACAAGGCTGGGTGTGTGTTCCATCAATTCCAGTCGCTCGCGTGTAGAACGAAAATCAAACAGCCCACCGAAGCCATAAAGATCATTTCAATTTTATTATCCCATAAAGATTATTACTTGTCCTGTTGCTTTCGTGTTCGGATTGGACGTTATTGCACTTGGCATGTTAACCTGTAAACTCCTTTGTCAGAGCATGCACAGTCTTATTGCGCTGAGATAATCCAGGAGTAAATACAGAAAACGGGTCTATATTAAATGCTATATTACACTATTTACAATATCATACACCAGGAACAAGATACATACACGTGTTAATACAGCAGAATCCAACACACAGCAGTTACAGCAGGAAACGCATGAGAGAGAGAGAGAGAGAGAGACACTCCAGCTATAGTCTTCCCTTTTATACTCAGGCTCCTAAAGAGATACAGACCCTGCTTGCTGTTAAAGAGACACATGCTGAGTCATTGCTATCGTCGCATCATCCACCTTATATTGCATTACCTCATTACATCTTCTGATATCATTACATGAGCTGTTTGGCTGTTAAATCATAACCTTGACATCCTTTCCGTCAGTTCATTATATTAAGCGAAAAGAGTAGAATCGGATTAGCTGCCCTTCAAATTCATTTGAATTAATGGAAGCTCTTTGGAAGAAGAGGGAGGTAGATTAACCACCACTCGGGTCCCCAAATGTTAAACAAATCCATTTTCTTCATCTGAACATGATTTGACTATTGAGATTGACAGTTTTGATGGTCTGTCCGCCTTTCTGCCTCTTTTTAAGACGTTTGGATCACCGTTGTGGTTTAAAAAAAAAATCCACATCAATTTGTGTGTGAGAAGCCCTTTTGTTTTCCTGTGATTTTATTTTAACCTGAGGCTGAATGTGCTTTTCATTACAATTGGGATGGTTATAAAGAGTTCCATAGCAGTTAGTCCGTGGTTTGTTTTTAGGGAGGTTAAAAACGAGCGTTAAAAAAACATCCACATGTACCAATATATATATATATATATATATATATATATATATATATATATATATATATATATATATATATATATATATATATATATATATATATATATATATATATATATATATATATATATATATATATATATATATATATATATATATATATATATATATATATATATATATATATATGTGCCATAATTATTTGCTGCAATTGAGCCAGTTGGCTGGATAGGATTTTTGGAATCCAAAATAGATTCCAAAAGAACAACAGATTTGTCCCTTGCATCCAATGCAATTGTGGAAATGTGTTGTTTTTGATAACTTGATAACTTTAGCGCAATACCAGGTAGACCTCGATTTACGACCGTTTATTTAATGACCACTCGAATTTGCAGCAGTGCTGAAAATGTGGTGGTGTACAACCGTTCCTCGCACTTATGACCACCGTAGCGTTCCCACGGCGTGACAATCCAAATTCAAGCGCTTGGCCTGACTATGGTCTCAGCAACCTGGGATCACGTGATCTCCACTTGGGATCTTCTGGCAAGCAAAGGTTCCCTTAACGACCGTGGGGGGGGTGTCTCTTAACGACCTCTGCAAAAAAAACCACAAAAAAACGGTCATCAGAGCGACTCGCTCAAGGGCCACTCTGCTTAGCGACGGGAGTGGCAGCCCCAAGGGGACGGTCGCACACCGAGGACCACCTGTGTTTGCCGTTGTACGATTTCTGACATAACGTTGAAACGCGGGTGTTTTCCCCCCTTTCCAGGTCGTGCGAGATTACAATTTTCAGCTCTTCTTGCAAGAAAACTCCGTCTTCCACAAGCCGCCGTGCTTCCAGTTCCAGCCGTGCGACAGTGACACCGTAAGGACGTTTTTGACGACCATTTTGTTTGTGTGTGTGTGTGTACACGCTTTCCGAGGGCTCCTTCCATTCTGCAAAGAGAACAAGACCCTCTCCCCATATATATATGAATCCCCCGGAGGGGGGTGGGTGGGTGGAAATCACCAAATCAGAAACTCTTTCCGTTCCTCTAATCCAGCAGTGGTGATGGGAACGGAGGTCCAGATGTTTGAAGGTGGTCACTCAGATGTTTTGCAGGCAGAGCTGTGCTCCTAAGGCAGGAGGGGGAACGACGGCCCTTTTACGACCTCTGGACTTCAACTCCCAGAATCCCTGAGCCAGCCATGAATGCTGGTTCAGG
Source organism: Vipera berus (assembly GCF_964194415.1). Classification (NCBI taxonomy): domain Eukaryota; kingdom Metazoa; phylum Chordata; class Lepidosauria; order Squamata; family Viperidae; genus Vipera; species Vipera berus. Next base: position 3,599,618 of record NC_138206.1, read on the forward strand.
ACTTTGGGGAGTTGAAGTCCAGAAGACATAGAAAGGCGGGGCCGTGGTCCCCCAAGCCCTGTCCTAAGGGGTGTGAGTGTCGTCCACTTTTCCCATCTCCTTGCAGCGTACGCCAAACGGGTCCCAAGATCCAGAAATGCTTTTAATCCACATACAGGCAGATCGACATTTCTCAACCTGGGCAACTTTTAAGAGGGGTGGAACTTCAACTCTCAGAATTCTTGCTAAGGTTGAGAAACAACACCCCAAAGAAATGGGATGTGTTACTATACTTCTCCTTTAACCACCAGACCCCCCCCCCTCTTTAAGTGGGCCTTTTAACTGCCAATTTAACTGTTTTTTGGGTTCCCCCCCCCCTGTTTTTATTTTAGCTGTTTAGCCTTCTGGTGCCACCCTAATGGGGGGGGGGGAGAAAGGGATTTTGCTTAATTCAGTTTAATATAACCAAGAATGTTCTTTCCTATGAAAGCAGCTGTTTTATTTATTTACTTATTAAATTTATATGCTGCCCCCTCTCACCGATAAAGCGATCCTGGGCGGCTTAAAAGCTTGCAGGTAGTCCTCGAACTTACAACCGTTCGTTTAGCAGCTGTTCAAAGTTAACAAAGGGATCGTGACAAGCGACTTAGGACCATTTTTCACAGTTAATGGCCGTTGCAACATGCTCAAGATCCCACGATCAAAATTCTGGCACTTTGGGCAACTGACTCATATTTATGACGGTCGGAGTGACCCCTTTTGCGACCTTCAGACAAGCAAAATCAATGAGAAAGCCGGATTCATTTAACAGCCGTGTTACTCACTCGTCAACTGCAGAGATCCACTTTTAACAAATGTGGCAAGAAAGGTGGTAAAATGGGGAGAAAAATTCGCTTAACAACGGTCTCATTTAGCAACAGAAATGTTGGGCTCCATCGTGGTCATAAAGTGGAGGACTATCCGCACATAGAAAAAGAATTAACATTTTAAAAAGCTAAGAAAAAAAAACTAGAACCAAGGAGATGAATAGGCACGGGGATGAGATCTCCTTGGTCCCCCTTCAAATTAATTTAATTATTCAGAAGATGACCAGAGGAATCACTCCTCTGATTATTTAAAGGAACTTGTTTGCGTGGGCGTTAATTTCTGGCTTCTCGCTCTGTTCCGCATTCTAGAACCTCTGTAGAACTTCAGGAATCGTTTGCCTCGAGCACAATTTACGAGCAAAGATGGGCTAAACGCTAATTAGCCGTAAAAACAACCCCAAAAAAGCGATTATCTGCTTTGTTTTCAAGAATTAACTCCGGTTTATATTTAAAGATTTACGCCTCCACGTATTTGCAAGCTCACGGGATGTCGGGCTGGATCGATGTCCCTAGATAGCTTTTTATTTTTTCACTTTTGTTTTATTTCCAAGAGACAGAAAGCCCTGATTTAAAAACGAGGATAATGCTGGAAGCCGCCCAGAGCCGTTTCACTGTGAGATGGGCGGCAAATAAATTCAATAAATCAATAAATAAAATAAGTTCTAAAGCTTTTGCAAAACAGCCCAAAGAGGAAACGGGCAAACGGGTGGGCCTGGCTTCCGTGCCACGTTTGAGGAAAGTCAGATAAAACACGGGCGGCCTCCTTGTGAAATCCCAAACGTGCCCTTGACTTTCAGATACAGCTAGTCCTCGGCTTACGCCGTTCATGGGGTGACCATTCAGAGTTACGACAGCACCCAAAACAGGGACTTCAGACCGTGTTTCGCACTTACAACCGTCGCAACTCCCCCGTAGTCTTGTGATCAGAATTTGGACACTTGGAAACTGGCGTGTACTTGTGACAGTTGCAATGCCCCCAGAGTTACGTGATCCTCTTTTGTGTTACTAACTTAACAGCTGCAGTGACTCACTTAACAATGGTGGCAAGAAAGGTCGCAAAACTCACCGAACGAGTGTCTCGCTTAGCCACAGAAATTTTGGGCCCAATTGTGGACCCACGTCATGGACTACCTGTATTATAGTTTGGGCTTCTCCCCTTCCAAAAGAGAAGGCCCCGTGGCTTATCTCGGGGGGGTCCCCAAGTCCCCGCGGTCTGTTCGGAACCGGGCCCCGCAAGTGGTGGGCCTAGTACGCACGCATGCGCAGCTCAAGGTGAGCAAGCCCAGCTGCGTGCGCACTCGTGTGTCTGTCGGGCTGTTGGCTTGCACAAGTTGTGCTGAATGCACGCGTGTGGGCCGGCCCGCCGCTTCGTGGGACCCAGTTCCCCCATTTTCCCCCCACACAGGCCACAAAGATTGGAGACTGCTGGTTTATCTGACCTCTCCTGAAAACGGTTTATGGCAGGGGTCTTCAAACTTGGCCCTTTTATGACTCGTGGACTTCGACTCCCAGAATTCCTCAGCCATGCCTGGCATGGCTGAGGAATTCTGGGAGTCGAAGTCCACGAGTCATAAAAGGGCCAAGTTTGAAGACCCCTGGTTAACGCCGAGGCCGAGGATCTGTGTAAGACAGTGGGTTGCGTTTTCTTTGACTAACCGTATTGACCTGTGTTTGCCTTGCAGTTCTAACCGTCTTGTGTGTGTGTCTGTGTGTCTGTGTGTGTGTTGTCCGTGTGCTACTTTTGACATTCAGAGTTTTAGTGCCGTTCAGCTGGTGGATATTGAGCCCTCACTTGTCAGTGCCCTCAGAGTGACTTTAGTGGAGGTATATGGCGTTAATCCGCTCTCACCGTTTACCCATGCCGCGGTTCCGTTCTCATGCATGACGCACCCACGGTTATGACGCAAATTGGCTTCCGTGCCCGAGTGGCCCACAAATGCATCACAGGTTCGAAAGGCTGGATCCGCTTCCCCAAAAGCTCTGTGGCGTTTCGTGAATGGGGAGGGGGGGGATAAAAATCAAATTTATTTCTTAACACTGGGGTGCTTGACGCTCTCAGAGCTGGGCTGGTTTTCCTGCAGATGCTCCGTTACCGAATTCGGGAACATCATGAGTATTAGAAGCGGGGGGGGGGAGGAGGAGGAGGCAGAAGAGGAAGAGTCCTTGATGCTTTCTGAGCTTGGGTTTATCCAACTAGGGAACATCATCAGGGCTAGAAGGCAGTGAGGTTTGTGGAGAAGAGGAGGAGGAGGAGGAGGAGGACTGTGGGGTCCTTGGTGTTCTCTTGGCAGTTTCCTTGCAGACGTTTCATGACCCAACTAGGTAACATCATCAATGCTAGAAGGGAGTGGAGATTGTGGAGAAGAGGAGGAGGAGGAGGACTGTGGGGTCCTTGGTGTTCTCTTGGCAGTTTCCTTGCAGACGTTTCATGACCCAACTAGGTAACATCATCAATGCTAGAAGGGAGTGGAGATTGTGGAGAAGAGGAGGAGGAGGAGGACTGTGGGGTCCTTGGTGTTCTCTTGGCAGTTTCCTTGCAGACGTTTCATGACCCAACTAGGTAACATCATCAATGCTAGAAGGGAGTGGAGATTGTGGAGAAGAGGAGGAGGAGGAGGACTGTGGGGTCCTTGGTGTTCTCTTGGCAGTTTCCTTGCAGACGTTTCATGACCCAACTAGGTAGCTTGAGCAGTGCCAGAAGGGAGTGGAGATTGTGGAGAAGAGGAGGAGGAGGAGGAGGAGGAGGAGGAGGAGGAGGAGGAGGAGGAGGAGGAGGAGAACTGTGGGGTCCTTGGTGCTCTCTGAGCTGGGTGGTTTCCTTGCAGACGTTTCATGACCCAACTAGGTAACATCATCAATGGCAGAAGGGAGTGGAGATTGTGGAGAAGAGGAGGAGGAAGAGGAGGAGGAGGAGGAGGAGGAGGAGGAGGAGGAGGAGGAGGAGGAGGAGGAGGAGGAGGAGGAGGAAAAAAGACTGTGGGGTCCTTGGTGCTCTCTGAGCTGGGTTGTTTCATTGCAGACATTTCATTACCCAACTGGGGAACATCATCAGTGCTAGGAGGCAGTGACCGCAGAGAGCACCAAGGACCCCAAAATAATCCTCCTCCTCCTCCTCCTCCAAACCCATCCCCTCTAGCCCTGATGATGTGCATTTATATCCACGCACAAAGAAAGGAAACATAAGAGGTCCTCAGATCAATGCAAGCCGGTCAGGAACCGGGATCCCCTTCACAGCAAGAATTCTCTTTTCCAAACCTTCGAACAACTTGAGTTCCTTCCCAAACTTCAGATGGACAAAACAATGATTAAAACACCAGAATACGAAACAACTAGACACACGAGGAACTCATCCCAGTTGTCCTTGACTTACAACCGCTTGCTTAGCGACTTTCAAAGTTTTAACAGCGGCCCCGAAAAAAAAAATGATTTGCAGGCAGTCCTCATGTTTACGACTGTTGTGGCATCCCCCGCGACGGTCGCACGATCAAAGTCCAGACGCTTTGGCAAGTGGCAAAGTATTTATCAAGGGGGGCAGAGTCCTGGGGTCAGCTGGTCGCCATTTGCAAATTTCCTACCCAGCTTCTGCAATGCAAAGTCAACCGTGGCGAAAAAGGTTGCAAAAGCTGGAACGACCCATTTAACAAATGCCTCGCTTAGCAATGGAAACCTTGGTTCCAAGTAGAGGTCATAAGTCAAGGAACTTAAAAAAAAAAGTCCATGTAACTTAACGTTTCCGTCTTTAATATTGTGCTTCGTTCCACGAATCCTTCTTCTGGAGAAGTGTGCAGAAAGCAAAAAAAAATAATAATAATCTTGCCATGCTGTCTTTTCCGAGCACATGAATGATGTTATTCCTAGGAAGCAGGAACAAAGGAGAACTTGTTATGCATTTTGGCCACGTCATTTTCGTTTTATGTCGGAGCTGTTCAGGAAGTTGCTTGCTTGCTTTCCATGGAAAATGCATGATTATTTTTCACTGGCCGTCGTTGCCAGAGACATTCGTTGTGATAAATCTGTTAACTGCACAATCTGCTGACCTGAACTAAAAAAAAAAAAAAAATCAAAACTGATTTCTCTACAGGAAAATTTTTCTTCTTTACTGCAATTGAACCGATAATTAAGTGTAAGATCAAGTAGCTCTTCGTAGACGTTTTAATAGGCCTCGCTAGGATGCAGCGTTTCCGGCACAAAGATCCGCTATTCACAGTTATTGATCTGTGAAATGATTTTTTTTTTCTGGGTTTCCAAGATGAGAGCCTAAGATGCAGCTTTTCCAGCTGGTGGGGTCTGTGCCTGCATCGCCAGGAAAATATTCCTTTATCATTAGTTTGGTCTAGTGCAGGGGTCAGCAACCTGAAACAGTGAAAGAGCCACTCGGAACCAGTTGCCTCACAAAAGGAAAAACTGGGAGCCGCAAAAAATGTGTGCACATGCGCGTACATGCGTGCATGTGCAGAACAGGGTTTGACTGAAGAGTGGAGCCAAGGTGAGATATGCACCTACCCTGCATATTTGAATTGATTGGTTGAACTTTTTTTAAGTCCCACTTATTATTTTTTTTTTTTACTGCACATGGCAGAGGACTGGGAGCCGCAAGAGACGGCTGAAAGAGCTGCATGCGGCTCCGGAGCCGCGGGTTGCAGACCTGTGGTCTAGTGCAGGGGTAGGCAACCTCGGCTCTTTTATGACTCATGGTCTTCAACTCCCAGAATTCCTGAGACAGCTATGCTATGCTATGCTGACTCAGGAATTCTGGGAGTTGAAGTCCATGAGTCATAAAAGAGCCGAGGTTGCCTACCCCTGGTCCAGTGGTTAAGACAGCAGGGTAGAAACCTGGAGACGGTGAGTTCTAGTTCCACCTTAGTTCAGCTGACTGGGTGACATTGGGCCAATCACCAGGAGAGGGTGAGTTCTAGTTCTGCCTTAGGCATGATAATTAGGTGGGTGACATTGGGCCAATCACCAGGAGGTGGTGAATTCTAGTCCTGCCTTAGGCATGACAACTAGCTGGGTGATATGGGGCCAATCACCAGGAGACGGTGAGTTCTAGTCCTGCCTTAGGCATAAAAGCCAGCTGGATGACTTTGGGGCCAGTCCCCCTCTCTCAGCCCAGCCCACCTCACAGGGCTGTTGTGGGGAAAAGGGAGGAGGAGGAGGAAGGGCTATTATTAGCTACGATGGCTGCCTTAAGTTGCTTATCAAGCAACACAGACGGGATAAAAATAAACCAATCTTTTTTTAAAAAAGTGAAACGCAGGGGCTGCGGGCGCAACCGGCCTAGCCCAATGGGAAAAGCATTTTTGTAAAATTTCATAAAAAGCATCTGCTGCCACGGTGAATCTCATCACGAGGACCCCAAGCTGATTCCGGAAGGATGGGCTTGGAGTCAGAAGCCCCCCCCCCGCCTCCCCCCCCCACTCCCAAAAAATTGCAAGCCAGAGAACATTTATTATTAAACCCACTAATGCAAAGATAAGCATATTTGCAAGGACAGGGGCAAAATAAGGGAGGAAATTTGCTTGCAGTGATTGTGTGTGTGTTTCCTGATCGGAGATGGGGGGGGGGCCTTCCTTCAGCAGCATGTGATCCTGTGAGAAGTCATCCACAGCCATATAGGTTGGCAAGATTAATGTTCCAAAGAGCTTACACAAACATTTTGAAGTTGTCCTTTCCTGTTTTGGGTCGTTTCCGACTCCAGGGGCCGGTTTCTACTTGCATTTTTTACGTGCTTTCGAACTGCTAGGTTGGCAGAAGCTGGGACGAGTAACAGGCGCTCACTCTGTTACGCGGCACTCGGGATTCGACCCGCCAAACTGCCGACCTTCTGATCGACAAGCTCAGCGTCCTAACCCACTGAGCCACCGCGTCCCATATATATATATATATATATATATATATATATATATATATATATATATATATATATATATATATATATATATATATATATATATATATATATATATTATTTATATATATATTATTTATATATATATATATATATATATATATATATATATATATATATATATATATATATATATATATATATATATATTATTTATATATATATTATTTTTATATATATATATATATATATATATATATATATATATATAAAGGTAAAGGTTCCCCCGCACATGTGTGCTAGTCGTTTCCGACTCTAGGGGCCGGTGCTCATCTCCGTTTCATAGCCGAAGAGCCAGCGCTTGTCCGAGGACATCTCCGTGGTCATGTGGCCGGCATGACTAGACGCCAAAGGCGCACGGAACGCTGTTACCTTCCCACCGTAGTGGTCCCTATTTTTCTACTTGCATTTTTACATGCTTTCGAACTGCTAGGTGGGCAGAAGCTGGGACGAGTAACAGGCGCTCACTCTGCTACGCGGCACTCGGGATTCGACCCGCCAAACTGCCGACCTTCCGATCGACAAGCTCAGCGTCCTAACCCACTGAGCCACCGCGTCCCTTATATATATATATATATATATATATATATATATATATATATATATATATATATATATATATATATATATATATATATATATATATATATATAACCCCCCAAAATGGTTTTGGACAAGCGTGGGTGTTTTTGATGGGTCTTCTTCCGTGCTGATTAAACATGAGCTTAAATGTGAGCCAGCCAAAAAGCACCTGAGAAAAATCAAATGCACAGGTGCAGAATAAGTGCTACCTGGCTCAATAGTAACTTATGGAAGGGATCTAGGAGTCTTAGAGGACAATCACTTAAGTTCATACTACACACTTCATACTACAAAAAAAGATGTTGAGACCTTGGCAATAGTTCAGAGAAGAGCAACTAAGATGATCCAAGGCCTGGAGACTAAAACATATGAAGAACGGCTGCGGGACTTGGGTTTGGCTAGTCAAGGGGTAGGCAACCTTGGCTCATTTATGACTCGTGGACTTCAACTCCCAGAATTCCTCAGCCAGCATGGGAAAACTGACTCTTCATGACTGGTGGACTTCAACTCCCAGAATTCCTGAGCCAGCATGGCTCAGCTTGGAAACCTCTCCCTTTTCCCTCAGCATGGCTGGCTCAGGAATTCTGGGAGTTGAAGTCCACGAGTCATAAAAGAGCCAAGGTTGCCTACCCCTGACCTAGTCTAAAGAAAAGAAGAAACAGGGGAGACATGACAGCAGTGTTCCAGTATCTGAGGGGTTTCCACAAAGAAGAGAAGGTCAAATTATTCTCCAAAGCCCCTGAAGGCAGGACAAGAAACAATGGATGGAAGCTAATCAAGGAGAGAAGCAACCTGGAATTAAGGAGGAAGTTCCTAACAGTGAGGACAGCCTCTCGAAGTTGTGGGCGCTGCATCCTTGGAAGTTTTTAAGAAGAGACTGGACATTCACTTGTCTGAAATGGTATAGGTTCTCCTGCTTGAGCAGGGGGCTGGACTAGAAGACCTCCAAGGTCCCTTCCAGCTGCTGTTCTGTTCTGTTCTATTTTATTCCATTCCATTCTATTCCATATTTTCTATTCTATTCCTTTCCGTTCTGTTCTATTCTATTCTATTCTATTCTATTCTATTCTATTCTATTCTATTCTATTCTATTCTATCTATTCTATTCTATTCTATTCTATTCTATTCTATTCTATTCTATTCTATTCTATTCTATTCTATTCTATTCTATTCTATTCTATTCTATTCTATTCTATTCTATTCTATTCTATTCTATTCTATTCTATTCTATTCATGAGCCAGCCGTGTGCTGCAGCTGCCAAAAAAGCCAACACAGTGCTAGGCTGCATTAACAGAGGAACAGAATCAAGATCACGTGAGGTGTTAATACCACTTTACAAGGCCTTGGTAAGGCCACACTTGCAATACGGCATCCAGTTTTGGTCACCACGATGTAAAAAAGATGTCAAGACTCTGGAAAGAGTGCAGAGAAGAGCAACAAAGATGATCAGGGGCCTGGAGGCTAAAAAATATAAAGAAGGGTTGCTGGAATTCACAAGACAAGATAGGAAGACCGACACGTGGGTTAGAGAAGAAAGAAAAATGTATGATGGCCATCCAGAGGGTAAAAGGACAGAAATGGAAACAGGCCAGTCACAGAGCAAGAAGGACTGAAGGCAGATGGACCAGGGTGCTCGTAGAGTGGATCCCACTCGATCCAAAACATCCTGGAAAGAGACACAAAACACTGACAGAGCGCTGACATCAGCAAGTGTGGTGGGCCCAGGACCGTACTGTATTTCTATTCTATTCTGTATTTCTATTCTATTCTGTATTTTTATTCTATTCTGTATTTTTATTCTATTCTTTTCTATTCTATTCTGTATTTCTATTCAATTCTGTATTTCTGTTTTATTCTATTCTGTATTTATATCCGGGAAAGGGTGAGTATACAAATCCAATTAAATAAATAAATAAATAAATATTCTATATTTCTATTCTATTCTGTATTTCTATTCTATTCTGTATTTCTATTCTTCTGTATTTCTGTTTTATTCTATTCTGTATTTATATTCTATTCTATTCTGTATTTCTATTTTCTATTCTATTCTGTATTTATATTCTATTCTGTATTTATATTCTATTCTGTATTTATATTTTATTCTATTCTGTATTTATATTCTGTTCTATATTTCTATTCTGTATTTATTTTGTTCTATTCTGTATTTCTATTCTATTCTGTATTTCTATTCAATTCTATTTTGTATTTCTATTCTATGCTATTCTGTATTTCTGTTCTGTTCTGTATTTCTTTTCTTTTCTATTCTCTTCTATATTTCTATTCTCTTCTGTTCTCTTCTGTATTTCTATTCTATTCTGTATTTCTATTCTATTCTATTCTATTCTATTCTATATTTCTATTCTATATTTCTATTCTGTTCTGTTCTGTTCTGTATTTCTATTCTATATTTCTGTTCTGTTCTATTCCTTCCATGGATGGACCATGGCTAGAATGATGAGGAATGATGATGATATAAAGGAGTAACTTGAGTCTCTGTCTCTATCTAAATTGAACTGTCCAAAATCCCTTCAGCTTCCTGTTCCTTGAAACCGATCGCCTGTAAACCTCAGAGAAGCATTGCAGCAAAGCAAACTCTGATTTTGGGGGAGGAAAAAAACCAAAAAGGGAGAATATTTTTCCTTTTAAACCCCACGGATCTCATCAGGAGGGTAGCAACCCCAAACCTTTTCATTCCACTAAGCTGATTTGCAAGAGGGCACGAGTCACCCCATTCTGTTGGATCGACAAGGTTGTGTGAACACACACTCGTTGACACCCCCCCCCCAAAAGAGAGCTCTTTTTTTTAAAAAAAATATCTTTACATTTATCCTCAAACAGTGGCTCCTGTAGATGTTTGCCAACCTTCTTTGAAAGATGATCTCTTCGGCTTCCCTTTAAACCTCAATGCAGCCCCTGTGGAAAAAGCCCAGATCCTAACACAGCTGCCGCGAAAGTTGGCTTGTCTGCAAAGGAAAGCAAAAGATGGGGGGGGGTTGCTGTTTTTCTATTGTTTAAACCAAGAGGACTTTACCCTTCTAATTTTCTTTCTTTTTGTCTGTCTGTCTTTCTGGGGTAAATGGGAGAATTTCTTTTTTTTTTTTTTTCGTGGGGCAGATGGGAGAAATTCTGTCTTTCTGGGGTAGATGAGAAATTTTCTTTCTTTCTTCATTTCTTTCTTTCTCTTTCTCTCTTTCTTTCTCTCTCTTTCTCCCCCCTCTTCTTTCTTTCTTTCTTTCTTTCTTTCTTTCTTTCTTTCTTTCTCTCTCTCTCTCTCTCTCTCTCTCTGTCTCTTTCTTTCTTTCTTTCTTTCTTTCTTTCTTTCTCTGTCTCTTTCTGCCTTCTTTCTTTCTTTCTTTCTCTCTCTCTCTCTCTCTCTCTCTCTCTCTCTCTCTTTCTTTCTTTCTTTCTTTCTTTCTTTCTCTGTCTCTTTCTGCCTTCTTTCTTTCTTTCTTTCTTGAAATTCAGCAAGTTCTGTCCAGAAGCTTTTTTAAAAAAACAAAAACACTAAAGAATTTATTTTTTAAAAAATGGAGATTCAAAGTGAGAAGATCACCAACCGGGCAATAAATTCAACACTACTCTTTCGAGTGGCAAGGTTTTTGTGAATTATAAATCCATCGTACCCTTCCCTTATATGGGTGGTTGGATCAGAAATATGGACGGGCTTCACCAAACTCTACAATAACCCCACTTCATATCTTTCCAAAGCCATTTTTGTTTTAATGGCCCGGTCTTTGGCAAGCAATCAATGCTTGTTTCTGTTCAGGGTTTTCTATATTTATTTTATTTTTATTTTTTTTAAAAAAAACCCCACAGGTTCAGCTGCTGTTTCACTGTAGAGTTTCTCAGATTTTGTATATCTGGGAAGGTAGGTGAGAAACTCCATTTTCTTGTGAGTAGTTCTCCAAGCCTGAATTCTTTCTACAAGTTTTTTTGTTTGGCCTGACAATATTGTCCCTCTGCCTCATATGTTGGTGAGTAGAGTCTGGAGATGCTAAAAATCAGGGTTTCTCAAACTGGAGGCTTTCAAGAAGAGACAGGACAGCCCCTTGTCAGAAATGGTGTAGGGTTTCCTGCTCGAGCAGCGGGTTGGACTAGATGACCTCCGAGGTCCCTTCCAACTCAACCGTTCTGTTATTCTGAACGACTTGCCTTCAGAAGTGGTGGGTGCCCCGACGCTGGAAATTTTCAACAGGAGATTGGACAGCCACTTGTCTGAAATGCTACCTCCTGCTTGAGCAGGGGGTTGGACTAGAAGACCTCCAAGGTCCCTTCCAGCTCTTGTTATTCCGTTCAATCAAGGCGTCTTCTCCAGGTGAAGAAGTTGGCCCATCACCCTGATTTTAGAAATAAAGATATCTTCCTTTTAAAATGTGGGTGGCTTCATCTGCTTGTTGAAATGCAGCTCTCTGTAATTCACTATAGCAAATTGGGTTTACAGCAGGGGTCTTCAAACTTGGCCCCTTCATGACTCGTGGACTTCAACTCCCAGAATTCCTGAGACAGCGTGGGAGAACTATGGCCCCTTCATGACTTGTGGACTTCAACTCCCAGAATTCCTCAGCCAGCATGGGGGAACTATGGCCCCTTCATGACTTGTGGACTTCAACTCCCAGAATTCCTCAGCCAGCATGGGGGAACTATGGCCCCTTCATGACTTGTGGACTTCAACTCCCAGAATTCCTCAGCCAGCATGCCTGGCTGAGGAATTCTGGGAGTTGAAGTCCACAAGTCATAAAAGACCCTTGGTGGAGCAGTGGGCTAATGCCTCCCTAAGTAACACCAGCTGCCTGCAATTAGTGCAGGTTCGCGTCCCACCAGGCTCAAGGTTGACTCAGCCTCCCATCCTTCCGAGGTAGGTAAAATGAGGACCCAGATTGTTGGGGGCAATAAGCTGACTTTGTAATAATGCCGCTTGGTGTGTGTGTGAAAGCCCTAATAAGCAGGCATATACATAGAATGAAGGCTATTGCTAAGCACATTGATTTGTGCTTCTTAGATTGTAAGCCGCCCTGAGTCTTTGGAGAAGGGCGGGATATAAATGGGATTTTTTTAAAAAAAGGGCCAAGTTGGAAGATCCCTGGTTTAGAGAGACAACTATAGAATACCGCGAACAGGGAATTCCTGCAAATCGCCAGTTCATTATTATCACGACGAGGTAACACAGAGGCGGCCTTGGCTTTTTAAAGCAGCTGCTCCTTCGCCAATTTAGTACCTGTAGTCCTTGACTTGCGGCCATTCGTTCGTTGACCGTTCCAGGTTACAACAAGCACTGGGGGGAAAAAGTGACTTAACAATCGTTTTTCACACTGACGGCTGCAGCATCCCCACGGTCACGTGATCAGAATTCAGTCGCTTGGCGACCGACTCACATTTACGACGCTTGCAGTTTCCCAGGCCTTCTCCCAAGCCAAGTCAGTGGGGAAAACCAGACTCCCCGAACGGCCGTGTTGCTGACGCCATAACGACTGCAGCGATTCGCTGAAGGACGGCGGTGAGAAAGGTCGTAAAACAAAGCGTCTCGCTTAACCACAGAAATTCTGGGCTCCCTGGCGGCCGTAAGTCAAGCACTACCTCTAGAAGCTTTTGAAGCAATGGCACCCAACTTTGGCTACCTCGAGACTTGCGGACTTCAACTCCCAGAATTCCCCAGCCAGCCGCGGCTGGCTGGGGAATTCTGGGAGTTGAAGTCCGCAGACCTTAAAGGGGCCACGGTTGGACTCTCCTGCTACCAATGCCCCCCGGTGTGAAGAACGAAGACCCCACAAAGAAGAGCTTTAGGTGTGAGATGTTCCTTTTTTTATTTTAGGACATATTTCATACCTGCCTGTGCAAGGTAGTTTGCTGGCACAAAGAAGACAGAAGTGCAAAATTGTTAGCACAGGAGGTTTGACTTTCTAAATTTCTTTTCTGCTGCAAGGACTCGCGGTCTGATTTTCCCCGGCGTGGCTGCGTGGCTTCTCTCTATAAAGTTTTTTGCTCCTTTTTTTTTCTTTTGGGTGGTGGGGGGGGGAAAGATATTCAGGGAATTTGGGTTGGAATGCTTCTCTTTTTCACGATCCCCCTCTCTCCGAGCGCTCCCTTTCCTTTCGGAGGCTCGCCGTGCCAAAGACGGTTGTCGCATCACGGGGGGGTCTTTTGCGATGGCCGAGTCGTGGTGCGAGAACCGGTCTGCACACCGAGACTCCCAACGCATGTGCTTGACAAGTGGGGAGGGTGGGGTATATTATTATTATTATTATTATTATTATTATTATTATTATTATTATTATTATTATTATTATTATTATTTAAAAAAGACTTTTTCTTTGGGGTAAATGCATGGACTGGGTTGGTAAGGATTTAAGGATTTCTGTTGCTCAGCGTCCGCCGATCCGTTGCAGGTTATAAAATAGGGGCTTTGTGGCAAACGCCGTGCGGGAGAAATAAGATTTGGTCCCTTAAGCGTTCATGCTGCCCAGATTTCGCCCGTGGCCCCGGATGTCTTCTGCGGCTTGTCAAATTGCTCCTTCACGTGCCACTGAAGTCTCTGCTGGATGGAAGGAAAGCTCTCTTTAATTTAGTCCTTCTCTCGTTTTTCTTTTCCTTCCTTCCTTCCTTCCTTCCTTCCTTCTCTTCCTCCCTCCCTTCTCTTCTCTTCCTCCCTCCCTTCTCCTTCTTTCTTTCATTACTTTTCCTTAATTTCTCTCTTTCTTTGCGTTTCTTTTCCTTCCTTCCCTTCCCTTCTCTTCTTTCTCCTGCCTTCTCTCCTCTTCTCTTTCTCCCTCCCTCCCTTCCTTCTTTCTCTTTTCTTCTGTTCTCTTCTCTTCTTTTCTCTTCTCTCCTCTTCTCTTTCTCCCTCCCTCCCTTCCTTCTTTCTCTTTTCTTCTCTTCTCTTCTCTTCTTTTCTCTTCTCTCCTCTTCTCTTTCTCCCTCCCTGTCCCTTCCTTCCTTCTCTTCTCTTTTCTTCTCTTCCTCCCTCCCTTTTTCCTTCCTTCTTTCATTACTTTTTTTCTCTTTCTTTTCCTTCCTTCCTTCCTTCCCTTCTCTTCTTTCTCCTGCCTTCTCTTCTCTTCTCTTTCTCCCTCCCTCCCTTCCTTCCTTCTTTCTCTTTTCTTTTCTTCTCTTCTTTTCTCTTCTCTCCTCTTTCTCCCTCCCTGTCCCTTCCTTCCTTCTCTTCTCTTTTCTTCTCTTCCTCCCTCCCTATCCCTCCCTTTTTCCTTCCTTCTTTCATTACTTTTTTTTCTCTTTCTTTGCCTTTCTTTTCCTTCCTTTCTTCATTCTTTCCTTTTCTCTCTCTCTCTCTCTCTCTCTCTCTCTCTCTCTCTCTCTCTCTCTCTCTCCCCCCCCCCCCAGGTTGTTTTCCAAAAGAATTCAAGGCCAAATGGTTAAAGTTTTTCTCCCCTCCTCCTTTTCCAGCCGCCAAGGTCGTGGACAAAAAAGGGCCTTTTCCTGTGTTTTGACATTGTCTTGTTATTCGGAACGGCTGATAGCAAGAAACTGGGGGAAAAAAGCCTCTTTGTGCGTAGAGGGCCGGAAATTTTATTATTATTTTTTTTATTTTTATTTTTATTTTTGTAAAAAGGAAAGGAACCGGGTGACTCTGGAAAGGGCGAGCGGGCTTTCGTCCCAAGAATCCCACCCCTTCGCAGGCAGATTCTCCTTCCCCCTCTCTTGTCTTCCAGAGTCGGCAGCTGGAATCGGAGACGGGGGCCACGGAAGAGCACAGCCTGAACAAGGAAGCCAGGAAGTGGGCGACCCGGGTGGCCCGGGAGCACAAAACCATCGTCCACGGTCAGCGGGTGAGTAGAAACGGAACCCCAGAGTCGGGGGGGGGGCGGGCAGGGGACGCTGGGATTTGACACCCCAATTGATAGGCAAGGAGGCAGCAGGCTGAAGAAATCTGGGTGGAGAGCCAGCAAGACGTGGAGGGAAGGAGGCCCGTTGTGTTTGACGAGGAGAGATTCGCAATGAGAGCCCGGTTAGGGGGCTTCCTTCGCTCCCGATGAGCCCCTGAAAACTCAGATGACTTTGCTCCTTCCTTCCTTCCTTCCTTCCATCCATCCATGTATCCATCCTTCTCCACACTTTTTCCTTTTGTTCCTTCCTTCCCGTCCTTTCTTCTCCCCTCCTCCCTTCCTCTCTCTTCTTTCCTTCCCCACACACTCTTCCTTTTTTCCCTTCCTTTCTTCTCCCCACCTTTACCTCTTCCCCTCCACCGCTTTCCCTTCCCTTCCCCTCTTTTCCACACTCTTCCCTCCTTCCCTCCTTCCCTTCCTCTACTCCTTCCCTTCCTTCCTCGCTTTTCCTCTCCTCCCTCCCTCCCCCTCTTTCTTTCCTCCCTCCCTTCCCCCTCTCTATTCTTTCCTTCTTCCCTCCTTCCCTCCCTCTATCCCTTCCTTCCTCCTTCCGTCCCTCTCCCTCTCTCTCTATCCTTTCCTCCCTCCCTCCTTCCCTCCCTGTCTCTCTTCCTTCTTCCCTCTCTCCCTTCTTTCCTTCTTCCTTCCCTCCCTCTCCCTTTCTATCCTTTCCTTCCTCCCTCTCTCCCTTCCTTCCTCTCTCTCTCCTTTCCTTCCTCCCTCCCTCCCACCCTCCCTCCCCTCTCTCTCTATCCTTTCCTCCCTCCCTCCTTCCCTCCCTGTCTCTCTTCCTTCTTCCCTCTCTCCCTTCTTTCCTTCTTCCTTCCCTCCCTCTCCCTTTCTATCCTTTCCTTCCTCCCTCTCTCCCTTCCTTCCTCTCTCTCTCCTTTCCTTCCTCCCTCCCTCCCACCCTCCCTCCCCCCTCTCTCTATCCTTTCCTTCCTCCCTTCTTCCCTCCCTCTCTCCCTTCCTTCCTCCCTCTCTCCTTTCCTTCCTCCTTCCCTCCCTCCCCTCTCTCTCCTTTCCTTCCTCCCTCCCTCCGTCCCTCCCCCTCTCTCTCTCCTTTCCTTCCTCCCTCCCTCCGTCCCTCCCCCCTCTCTCTATCCTTTCCTTCCTTCCTCCCTCCGTCCCTCCCCTCTCTCCTTTCCTTCCTCCCTCCGTCCCTCCCCCCTCTCTCTATCCTTTCCTTCCTCCCTCCCTCCGTCCCTCCCCCCTCTCTCTATCCTTTCCTTCCTCCCTCCCTCCGTCCCTCCCCCCTCTCTATCCTTTCTTTCCTTCCTCCCTCCGTCCCTCCTCTCTCTCCTTTCCTTCCTTCCTCCCTCCATCCCTCCCCTCTCTCCTTTCCTTCCTCCCTCCCTCCGTCCCTCCCCCCTCTCTCTATCCTTTCCTTCCTTCCTCCCTCCGTCCCTCCCCTCTCTCCTTTCCTTCCTCCCTCCCTTCGTCCCTCCCCCCTCTCTATCCTTTCTTTCCTTCCTCCCTCCGTCCCTCCTCTCTCTCCTTTCCTTCCTTCCTCCCTCCGTCCCTCCCCTCTCTCCTTTCCTTCCTCCCTCCCTCCGTCCCTCCCCCTCTCTCTCTCCTTTCCTTCCTCCCTCCCTCCGTCCCTCCCCCTCTCTCTCTCCTTTCCTTCCTCCCTCCCTCCGTCCCTCCCCCCTCTCTCTATCCTTTCCTTCCTCCCTCCCTCCGTCCCTCCCCTCTCTCCTTTCCTTCCTCCCTCCCTCCGTCCCTCCCCCCTCTCTCTATCCTTTCCTTCCTCCCTCCCTCCGTCCCTCCCCCCTCTCTATCCTTTCTTTCCTTCCTCCCTCCGTCCCTCCCCTCTCTCCTTTCCTTCCTCCCTCCCTCCGTCCCTCCCCCCTCTCTCTATCCTTTCCTTCCTCCCTCCCTCCGTCCCTCCCTGTCTCTCTTCCTTCTTCCCTCTCTCCCTTCTTTCCTTCTTCCTTCCCTCCCTCTCCCTTTCTATCCTTTCCTTCCTCCCTCTCTCCCTTCCTTCCTCTCTCTCTCCTTTCCTTCCTCCCTCCCTCCCACCCTCCCCCCTCTCTCTATCTTTTCCTTCCTCCCTCCCTCCGTCCCTCCCCCTCTCTCTATCCTTTCCTTCCTCCTCCCTCCGTCCCTCCCCCCTCTCTATCCTTTCTTTCCTTCCTCCCTCCGTCCCTCTCTCTCTCCTTTCCTTCCTTCCTCCCTCCATCCCTCCCCCCTCTCTCTATCCTTTCCTTCCTTCCTCCTCCGTCCCTCCCCTCTCTCCTTTCCTTCCTCCCTCCCTCCGTCCCTCCCCCCTCTCTCTATCCTTTCCTTCCCCCTCCCTCCGTCCCTCCCTGTCTCTCTTCCTTCTTCCCTCTCTCCCTTCTTTCCTTCTTCCTTCCCTCCCTCTCCCTTTCTATCCTTTCCTTCCTCCCTCTCTCCCTTCCTTCCTCTCTCTCTCCTTTCCTTCCTCCCTCCCTCCGTCCCTCCCCCCTCTCTCTATCCTTTCCTTCCTCCCTCCCTCCGTCCCTCCCCCCTCTCTATCCTTTCTTTCCTTCCTCCCTCCGTCCCTCCTCTCTCTCCTTTCCTTCCTTCCTCCCTCCATCCCTCCCCTCTCTCCTTTCCTTCCTCCCTCCCTCCGTCCCTCCCCCCTCTCTCTATCCTTTCCTTCCTTCCTCCCTCCCTTCCTTCCTCTCTCTCTCCTTTCCTTCCTCCCTCCCTCCCACCCTCCCTCCCCTCTCCTCTCTATCCCTTTCCTCCCTCCCTCCTTCCCTCCCTGTCTCTCTTCCTTCTTCCCTCTCTCCCTTCTTTCCTTCTTCCTTCCCTCCTTCTCCTTTCTATCCTTTCCTTCCTCCCTCTCTCCCTTCCTTCCTCTCTCTCTCCTTTCCTTCCTCCCTCCCTCCCACCCTCCCTCCCCCCTCTCTCTATCCTTTCCTTCCTCCCTTCTTCCCTCCCTCTCCTCCCTTCCTTCCTCCCTCTCTCCTTTCCTTCCTCCTTCCCTCCTCCCCTCTCTCTCCTTTCCTTCCTCCCTCCCTCCGTCCCTCCCCCCTCTCTCTCTCTCCTTTCCTTCCTCCCTCCCTCCGTCCCTCCCCCCTCTCTCTATCCTTTCCTTCCTTCCTCCCTCCGCCCTCCCCTCTCTCCTTTCCTTCCTCCTCCGTCCCTCCCCCCTCTCTCTATCCTTTCCTTCCTCCCTCCCTCCGTCCCTCCCCCCTCTCTCTATCCTTTCCTTCCTCCCTCCCTCCGTCCCTCCCCCCTCTCTATCCTTTCTTTCCTTCCTCCCTCCGTCCCTCTCTCTCTCCTTTCCTTCCTTCCTCCCTCCATCCCTCCCCTCTCTCCTTTCCTTCCTCCCTCCCTCCGTCCCTCCCCCTCTCTCTATCCTTTCCTTCCTTCCTCCCTCCGTCCCTCCCCTCTCTCCTTTCCTTCCTCCCTCCCTTCGTCCCTCCCCCCTCTCTATCCTTTCTTTCCTTCCTCCCTCCGTTCTCCCCTCTCTCTCTTTCCTTCCTTCCTCCCTCCGTCCCTCCCCTCTCTCCTTTCCTTCCTCCCTCCCTCCGTCCCTCCCCCCTCTCTCTCTCTTCCTTCCTCCCTCCCTCCGTCCCTCCCCCTCTCTCTCTCCTTTCCTTCCTCCCTCCCTCCGTCCCTCCCCCCTCTCTCTATCCATTCCTTCCTCCCTCCCTCCGTCCCTCCCCTCTCTCCTTTCCTTCTCCCCTCCCTCCGTCCCTCCCCCCTCTCTCTATCCTTTCCTTCCTCCCTCCCTCCGTCCCTCCCCCCTCTCATTCCTTTCTTTCCTTCCTCCCTCCGTCCCTCCCCTCTCTCCTTTCCTTCCTCCCTCCCTCCGTCCCTCCCCCCTCTCTCTATCCTTTCCTTCCTCCCTCCTCCGTCCCCCTTCTCCTCTTCCTTCTTCCCTCTCTCCCTTCTTTCCTTCCTTCCTTCCCTCCCTCTCCCTTTCTATCCTTTCCTTCCTCCTCTCTCCCTTCCTTCCTCTCTCTCTCCTTTCCTTCCTCCCCTCCCCCCTCCTCCCCCTCTCTCTATCTTTTCCTTCCTCCTTCCCTCCGTCCCTCCCCCCTCTCTCTATCCTTTCCTTCCTCCCTCCCTCCGTCCCTCCCCCCTCTCTATCCTTTCTTTCCTTCCTCCTCCTCCCTCCTCTCTCTCCTTTCCTTCCTTCCTCCCTCCATCCCTCCCCCCTCTCTCTATCCTTTCCTTCCTTCCTCCCTCCGTCCCTCCCCTCTCTCCTTTCCTTCCTCCCTCCCTCCGTCCCTCCCCCCTCCCCTCTCTCTATCCTTTCCTTCCTCCCTCCCTCCGTCCCTCCCTGTCTCTCTTCCTTCTTCCCTCTCTCCCTTCTTCCTTCTTCCTTCCCTCCCTCTCCCTTTCTATCCTTTCCTTCCTCCCTCTCTCCCTCCTTCCTCTCTCTCTCCTTTCCTTCCTCCCTCCCTCCGTCCCTCCCCCCTCTCTCTATCCTTTCCTTCTCCCTCCCTCCGCCCTCCCCCCTCTCTATCCTTTCTTCCTTCCTCCCTCCGTCCCTCCTCTCTCTCCTGTCCTCCTTCCTCCCTCCATCCCTCACTCTCTCCTTTCCTTCCTTCCCTCCCTCCGTCCCCTCCCCCCTCTCTCTATCCTTTCCTTCCTTCCTCCTTCCCTCCTCTCTCTCTCCTTTCCTCCTCCTCCTCCCTCCCTCCTCTCCTCTCTCCTTTCCTTCCTCCCTCCCCTCCCTCCCCCCTCTCTCTATCCTTTCCTTCCTTCCTCCCTCCGTCCCTCCCCCTCTCTCTATCCTTTCCTTCCTCCCTTCTTCCCTCCCTCTCTCCCTTCCTTCCTCCCTCTCTCCTTTCCTTCCTCCTTCCCTCCCTCCCCTCTCTCTATCCTTTCTTTCCTCCCTCCCTCCGTCCCTCCCCCTCTCTCTCTCCTTTCCTTCCTTCCTCCCTCCGTCCCTCCCCCTCTCTCCTTTCCTTCCTTCCTCCCTCCATCCCTCCCCTCTCTCCTTTCCCTCCCTCCGTCCCTCCCCTCTCTCTCTCCTTTCCTTCCTCCCTCCCTCCGTCCCTCCCACCCTCTCTCTATCCTTTCCTTCCTCCCTTCTTCCTCCCTCTCTCCCTTCCTTCCTCCCTCTATCCTTTCCTTCCTCCCTCCCTCCGTCCCCCCCCCTCTCTATCCTTTCTTTCCTCCCTCCCTCCGTCCCTCTCCCCTCTCTCTATCCTTTCCTTCCTTCCTCCCTCCGTCCCTCCCCTCTCTTCCTTTCCTTCCTCCCTCCCTCCGTCCCTCCCCCCTCTCTCTATCCTTTCTTCCTCCCTCCCTCCGTCCCTCCCCCCTCTCTCTATCCTTTCCTTCCTCCCTCCTCCGTCCCTCCCCCTCTCTATCCTTTCTTTCCTTCCTCCCTCCGTCCATCCTCTCTCT